>NC_079450.1:25455229-25725229 GCF_903798145.1 Danio aesculapii | reverse complement strand
TGAATACAAAGTTTAAAGCCCTTGATTGAACTTTTTGTAAGATTATACACTTTTAATCAAAGGTGTCCTTGCTGATTAAATGTATTAATTTAATGTCAGTTTCAAACATATTGCTTTTATATAAATACATCGTACAGAACCAAACTATTGAATGGTAGTTTATTTCTCGTATTTACAGCAATTTTTCTTTTGACTGGAGCCATTTAGACTCAACCTCTTTCCCAACAGAGAAAATCCCTCAAAATCAAGACTGCAAGATTATATGGGGTCATGGCTTTGCAATCAAAAAAATGTATTTTAATAGAAGTCAATGGGGCAAAAACAGACACTAACATAACAAAATAGTAAATTTGCCCAGAGTGTATTGGGTTTTTACAACCATTCCAAGCATTTCCCAAAATATGTGCCAAAGTAAAATTTGTCACCAAAAATCATTCCATTTGCTGAAACATTTTTTTGTGCATAAATATACCTATCATTAATAGAGACTTTACACACTCTTTCAAATACATCTAAACTATGCAATTTCTCTCTGTGGGTATATAAAAAGGGCTCATAAATATAAACATCTGTATTACAAATGCTGCAATTCTGTGTCACTGCAGTTGCACAGTGGAAGTTAAACTCCAATATTTTGAGACTTTAGGCTGGGGTTTCACTGGGGCCTGGTTCACTGACAGTAGGTCCCGTTTCCACTTCTGAATGTCGAATATGCATTCAGTCAGAATACTTTATCAGTGGAGATGCTCATGTTGTCAAATATGTTTGAACAGCCACAAAAACAGCTTCTCTCTATCTATTGACCTCATTCTTAAATATTATTAGGTGACTTGAAGTGCACCAGGTAGCATTTAAACTTTGCTGTTGATTGAAGAGGGCGGCACGGTGGCTCAGTGGTTAGCACTCACAGCAATAAGGTCACTGGTTCAAGTCCGGGCATGGTCATTTGGCATTTCTGTGTGGAGTTTGCATGTTCTCCCCATGTTCAGTGGGTTTCCTCTGGGTGCTCAGACCCCCACAGTCCAAATACATGCAGTACATGCGTAAAACACGCTGGAATAGTTCGAGGTTCATTCCACTGTGGTCACCCCTGATATATAAGGGACTAAGCCGAAGGAAAATGAATAAATGTTGTTTCAAGGTGAAATTTTTTTTAAATGAAATAAATGTCCTTCTAATAGCCTTGTGTAGTTTTTTGCTGCTATAAGCACATAATTGATTATTTTCTACGGTCATTTCATGTTCATATGCTCTAAAAATAATTAAGTGGTTTTCTAAATACCAGAATAATAATTATGTTAGTTTCATAAAATCTTGGAATATCCCCATTTGCCCCAACAACCCGACACGGATGAAAATGAATGAATGAATCCCCATTTGATGATCAAACAGTTAATTCTGTTTAAAATTAACAGCTATACAATGATTTATTTGTTCACAAAACTATATCAGCATTTGGCTACAAAATAAATTTAGTTGTTTTCTGCATTCTCTTCTAAATCAGCTCTCATGCACTGCAAACAAACTGGTGAATTTCTTTCATGAAATCAAAGTTTGCTTCATGTTTGTAAAAGTTTAGTAATCTTATTTTATGCAAACAATGTCAACTCAGAGCTCGTCCAGAAGTGGACAGATGCTCATCTACTTGGTCTCTGTCAGCTTGTTTGATCTACACTTACTAAACAAATTGCACAAACAAAGTTATCCACCAGAGATAGTTTGTTCATTGAACCAAGCCTGCAAAGTGTGAACACACTCTTAGTTTAATGCAGATCTACTGGTTTATGTGGGATTGTGCTGAACAACAGCGTTTGTTTTCCATTTCACACTTAACACAAAACGTGCTACTAATAATCCAAACTTTCAGCAAAATGTTGCTTTTTAGTCATTATACTCAAATTTGGATAGCTAACCCTAAAATATAAGCGGTGTCATCATTTACTCACACTTGTTCCTTTATTAGTTTTTCCTTCTGTAAAATAAAAAAAATACATATTTTGAAATTAGCTGAACCCTGTAACCATTGCATAGTAGGAAAAACAAAGACTATGGCAGTCAATGGTTTCAGGTTTTAATATTTTTCAAAATATTTGCTTTTGTGTTTCAAGGAAGAAAAAACTAATAAAGGTTTGGAACAAGTAAAGAGTCAGTAAATGATGCCACCATTAATTTTAGGGTAATTATCCCATTAAAATTTTAGCATAATGATTAAAAAGCACCCTTTTGATAAAAGTTTGAATTTTTAGTAAAGAAACTAAAAATTAAAGGTCTGAGTCTACTTGAGGGTGAGTAAATTGGGAGTAAATTTTCATTTTTGAGGTGAACTATCCCTTTATGTCAAATATTAATATAAAACTGAAGCTGGAAGGGTTTCTGCAGAAACCTTGTTTGTAAACACCAATTTATTTAATTACAGATCTTAATTCCAACTCGGGCATTAAGCACAAACAATGCACCTTATAAAAAGCTTCTTTCTTACTCAGCCTCCCTCATTGTTTTTGCTTTGGTCTTTGAGCCAAACCTGATTGGATTCCCGAGCTTTAACTTTCCGTTTAAGACGTCTCTATTTATTGCTCTGCCTCTTTTTCTCCTTTTTAATTCCCCGTCTATCGCTCTTTGAGGGGCGCGAATGAAAGCGAGGGAGGAGAGCTGTCAGTTTCCCATCTTTAATGGCCCCAGCTGCATCATTACTCTCTCAACACACTCACACATGGGGTCAAATGTACTTAGGTAACAGATGAAGAAACGAAAGAGAAACGAAGGGCCACCGAGAGCGAGCGACGGATTCCATCATACTGGGAGGTTCGGGCACAAAATGACTGAATGAGTAAATGAGCGAACGCAGAAGAATGGTGCCCAGCTCAGCCACGATAAACAATCCCAGAATCCACTGTGAGCCTGCGTGAGGTGACACCGTCTGAAACCCATCAGTACTGATGGTGTTGACAGCCAACGAATACAGAACCGCTCGGCCCTCGCCCTGAAAAACAGCCCCGCTAATGCAGCGACGTGTGTGGGATGCGGATCAAAGGAGCAGGGGGAAAAAGCCAGCGAATGAACGGAGGAAAGAAAAGAATGCAGGAATCAGAGATTTCTCTTTTGGACTGACAGTATTCGTATTCATCGAAAAGCTTTAGAGAGCGGAGAAAAAAAAGAGAACTATTTACAACCGAAAACAAATCACTATTGAGTGCGTGACGAATTTAATCGCACAGGTGCTCAGTTCGTTAAAGTGCAAATCCGAGACACATCTTCAGAGATAAATTGCTTTTCTTTATCCCGAATATTGCGAAAAAGTCAAATAACGTAAATCAAAGTGAGCGCGCACAAAGCGGAGCGCTCTTCAAGCCAACTCCAAGACATCAAATACCAAACAAGTGTCTCATTCACGTCTGTCATTAAAACCCTGATTAAGACCCTCCGAACGTCATTCAACTCTCCTTTACAGTCGGCCATTCCTGTAAGCCAAACAATTCCATCATCCGCCACTTCCCTCTTCAAGAAGTTCAAACGCTTCATCTGGGACTTGCCCTCCCTCCAAGCGACACAGATTGCATACAGAAGACATGACGTCGGTTTGGTAATGAGCCCGTTAGCATGAAAATGCAGCCCGCTGCGGTCGGCCCAGATTAGCATGAGAGATGATGGAGATTAGCGATGGAAATCCTAAACTCAAACAAACTGATTGTTGAGCTCTTCAAATCAGACAAGGCTCCAAGCGTGACCTCGGCGACCTCTGACCCTCATCAACCTGTTTTAAAAACCATAGAGGAGAAACGTGAGGGGAAAGTGAGTACGAGAGAGCTCTATAGACGCTCGTCGCCTGACGGACATCAAAGTGGGACGCCTTGGTCCAGTGTGAGCCCAGAGCCTGACAACTTCAGCTCTTGAGAACTCTTCTCGCACACACACACATACACACACACACACACACACACACACACACACACACACACACTCTGGAGAGCGGAGCTATTAACAAACATGCAAACTGTTCAAGAGGCTGATTTACATACTCTTCAAAGCGTGCCGCTACTGTGCCGCCTTCAAAGAGGACAGAGAGGACCCTGAGCTTTTATGCCCAGTGAATAAACTTTATGTCTGAGAAAGTTTGTTGTTGATTTTACTGCAACATTCTGCCAGCAAAGTGGCGTGGTGGGAAAGAATGGATGCCGGGAAAGGGCAGATATGATGGGTTGTGTGGTAAACTGTGCTCATCACAGTAAAAGCTGAAGCGTAAGCGAGGTAACACGATCCTCGCTGTGGTTTCATCTGGGGAGTGAAGGTGTGGAAAGCAGTCATGTTTAATTAGCATCACTTTTACAGTAATTCCTGTAAATACAGGCAGAAAACGACTTGTCTGCGGGCAGCAGGAGATATCCCTTTCGTATTGACTGAAAGTCCAAATCACTGTGTCCCAGATCAAGGTACATTGCTGAGTGCTTAAAGTCTGTGTGAAATCAAAACTTACAATGGCTATTTTGCGAGCGCACATTGTTATTCTTTAGGTGAACATTTAATCAGTGCGAGGTAATCCTCTGAAATAAAGATGTTTCATTTAGTAATCTTCAATTAACGTCTGATCATTTGCATCCACGTTTAGAGTGGCAGTCTTACTCTGTTGACGTCTGTTTGCCACAAGTGGCAACCTCCCCCTCTCCCTCTAGAGCAAATACGGAAGTAACTGAAACTGCAATTCATCGAAATTCCGCTAGTATTGGCTCCAAAATAGAGCATATTTCTATTGAGCCTAATGTTAAAATGGCCAACTTTACAGCAGAAAAAAGGTGTTTACAGCCTGGTACAAAAATGATTTTGGTGCATATAGCTAATATTACCTTTCATGACAACCGTGAGGGGTTGATTTCTTTTTAAGCTCATCTTTTTCAATTATATTATGTAATATTCAGTCTGCATAATTAAGGGCGTGGCCACTTGAGTGACAGCTAGGTCTTGCTGGTTGCAGTCACTGAACTCGGCATATACAGTTGAAATCAGAATTATTAGCCCCCCTGAATTATGTTTTTCCCCAATTTCTGTTTAACGGAGAGCAGATTTGTTCAATACATTTCTAAACATAATAGTTTTAATAACTCATTTATAAAAACATTTATTTTATCTTTGCCATGATGACAGTAAATAATATTTGACTAGATGTTTTTCAAGGCACTTCAATACAGCTTAAAGTGACATTTAAAGGCTTAACTAGGTTAATTAGGTTAACTAGGCAGGTTAGGGTAATCAGGCAAGTTATTGTATAAGGATGGTTTGTTCTGTAGACAATCAAAAACAAAAATAGCTTAAAGGGGCTAATAATTTTGACCTTAAAATGCTGCTTTTATTCTAGCCAAAATAAAACAAATCAGAATTGTCCAGAAGAAAAAATATTATCAGACTTACTGTTAAAATTTCCTTGCTCTGTTAAACATCATTTGGGAAATATTTAAAAAAGAAAAAAAATTTCAAAGGGGGGCTAATAATTCTTCCTTCGACTGTATATCTTATTTTTATCTTGTTTTATGTGGCTTTACACAGTCAATTGCCTTTTGGAATCATTTCCTACAATTATCAGATAATATGGTATGCTGTGTGCACTTTTTTGTGCTCACAAACCATTCAAGTGGCTCCATTTCCCAGGTTATATACGTAATATCATATCTTTAAATGTTTTTGTTTTATTTAAGTTAATTTATCATTTATAATTTTCTTTAGGAGCTGTAAAGCACTCCAGAATCTGACAGATTGATTAGCTGTAGGCTATAGAACAGTCTTCTGAAATGTTGTGATACAGTGTTATGGCTAGATTTCATAAATAGCCTTGCATTACTAACACAGGCTATATTTGAAGTGTTTGGAAGTAATTCGCGTTTTCCTCCTGAAGAAAAACTTCATAAGAACAACGCTTAGTGGCTTAATGTATTACAAGTGTTTTTAACTTTATTGATATCGTACACAGCCAAGCACATGTGGTCAGAACCTAAACGAGTCGCAGGTAATAAAGTATTAAGCGTTTCTTCCAAAGAAAAGCCTGTCTAAACAAAATGCTAGCAGGTGTCCGGAGCTCCACCCACGCTCCGCCTCTTAGACCTTGTTTGGTATCCTCCGGTCAGTGTGATGATGCGTGAACAAAATGGCAACAATTGGCCACGCCTACTCGTAGCTTCATTTGCACTCTTCAGAAACCTATCGGTGACCTATCTTTTACAGTCTATGGTTTTCCACAATATTCTTAACCATGCACCTCTTACCGCTTGTTGGTTATGAGGGAATAATATGCAAAAATCTATTTCCCTACTCAATATTCCATTTTACTTGGAAGTACATCAACATGCTGATATAAAAGTCTCAACAACTTCCATTTTTACACTTTAAAAAAAGAAGTTGCCCAAATATGAGAACAGTCTCATTTAATCTGTCTCCTCATTATTATTATAATATATAGCTCAACAAAGGCTGTACTTTCTTCATCAGCTGAGGAAGTTCAACCTTCCAAAGGAACTGCTGAAACAGTTTTACACCTCCATCATTGAATCAGTCCTCTGCACGTCAATAACTGTCTGGTTTAGCTCAGTTACCAGATCCGAACTCCGAAGACTACGTCAAATAGTTCGGACTGCTGAGCGAATTATTGGTACAACCCTCCCTACTCTGCAAGAACTGTACTTATCCAGAGCGAGCAGAAAGACTGCTAAAATCACTCTGGACCCCTCACACCCAGCACACTTCCTCTTTGAACTTTTACCTTCTGGACGACGCTACAGAGCACTGCGCACCAGAACAGCCCGACACAGAAACAGTTTCTTCTTTCTCAGTCAATCCATCTCATGAGCACTTTATAATAATAATTGTGGAACCAACATCACTACTTTATACACATATACACTTATTTAGCAACACACTTTACATGCCAATTTACACATAACAGCTGCACATATAACGTTATATATAGTAATATAGCTGTACATACACTTGTCAATTTGTAAATTTGCATTCACTATTCACTTCTATTTTTAAAATATATTTATTATCTGTTTTTTGTCCTGTCTCTGTAATTCTGTTGCACTGTAGAAGTTCTGTCACGAAAACAAATTCCTCGTATGTGTGAACATACCTGGCAATAAAGATCTTTCTGATTCTGATTATAATTTATTTAATCTTTCCCCTGGTTACAATTGTTGGCCCCTTTATGGAGTTAGCTAACAACAAATTCAACAATCAGATAGGCTAACCCTATACTACCCTGGGGCCGGGTTCAACAGATTTTGCAAGTATTTTTTATTAATTTACAATTTCATTCAGTACACTTAATTACTACAGTTACTGGATGTAAAATCTTTGAAAGCTCACTTACATTTTACTTTCACTTTGAATTCCTGGTGATTATACATAGTCTGTGTGCTAAGGTGGCACTGAATGCACATTTTATGGCTAGTGTACTGCACACAGAGAATATGCAGGGATGTTTTCAGAGATGTACACTAGCGGTCAAACTAGCGGTTTGGGGTCAGTACGTTTTTTAAATGTTTTAAAATAAGCCTATCCTGCTCACCAAAGCTGCATTTATTTCATCAAAAATAAAAAATACAAAAAGTACAAATTGCAAAATTGTGAAATATTATTGCACTTTAAAAGTAGTTTATAATATAATAATTTATTACAGTGATTTTAAAAATGAATTATCAGCTTCATGATTCCAGTCTTCAGAGTCACATGATTCTTCAAAAATCCCTTTAATATGAATAATTATAATTACTATTATTAATATTATTATTATTATTAATGTGATAGTAACAAAAGCAATAATGACTGGAGTAATTATTTCATTTGAAACTACAAACAATAATAAAACAGTCATTTAAAATGTTAATAAATATTTAACAATTTAACAATTCTTTTACATTTAATAAATGCCGCCTTGATGAACAGAATAATGTTCTTTAAAAAATAAACATGAAATAAAAAAAAACATGTTGACGTTAAATTATGTTAACGTTACTGTGTTATACCAGGTTTGTTTTTGTTTACTAAATTGCCTAATGTTATCTTTATTTCCTATTATTCACATCTTGTACTTAATACTTGTATAACGTGCATTGTAGTTTATTCAATCTGATAATTAAAGACACGAGTCTGTGTATAACCTATTTCACTTCACATTTATGGTTATTCACGCTTATATTTTCTTAAATCAAAAATATAGATTTATAATATTAATATAATATTGATTATAAGGCTGTGCTTTATATAATTAAATCATTTTATTGTTAATGTACAGTGAAACCAATGAATCCATGGCGAGGTAAGTGATGTTATAAAGTACACTACCGTTCCATTTGAAGAAGTACCCGACTTGTGTCCTCGCATCCTCTGTAGTTCGTTCTTCCAAGTCTGAACTTGGCAAGTCTGAACTTCCAAGGACGCAAGTCCGAACTTTGAGTACTTTGTATTGAGAAACAGCCACTGTATAGAATGTACTTTTCCAACGGTCGAGTAGTACGTTTAAATTCAAATGCCATACCTACTGAGTAGTAGGTGGTTTCGGATGCAGCCAGAATGTAAGAAGTACCTGGATGACCTACTACTTCCAGCAAGATTCTGAAATGCACATCCAATGGACGCTGCGCTCTCCCATGATGGACCGTGGGAACTTTCATTTCTATCGGTCGAGTAGTACATTTAAATTCAAATGCAGTACCTACTGAGTAGCATAGGTATAACTTGAATTTATGGACATTTCCCGTGATGATCATGCCACCTGACTCTCTCTCTCTCACACACAGACCTGATGCCAATGAATGCAGACCCCTCATCATAAAGACAATCGCCTCTGACTGCTACACACTTAAACCCCTGCAATGCTTTCCATCATCTTCTTTCATAAACACCCTGTGTGTGTCAGTCTGACGCTCCTGACCACAACCAGAGAGCAAGAGAGAGAGAAAGAGAGAGAGAGAATATTTGGTGCAGGGCGTCTAGACTGTATTCATGATCAATCTGTCTGGCCCTGCTGCAGACGGAGAGATGGCAAACTCGATTAGAGTTGAAACATTTCCTCAGCTTGTGTCTCGCTCTCAGCATATTTGCTCCTCAGTAACGTCTATCAGCATCATTGCTTTCTCTCCCTAAAGCAGTGTGTGGCGGCTACGTGTCTGCCGGGGAAGTGAGCAGCACTGACTGAAGACACAGCAAGAACACATGACTGATTTCAACACAGCCCACAGCACAGAGACACACGCAGACACACTGACGTACTTTTTATTTTTCTGGGGATTGTGTGTGCGTTCGTGCTCTGGTTTGCTCGAACTTAAAGAAGAGGAAAAAAACAAGTGTGACGGCAGTTCAAAGCTGACTGGCTGACACAGACTTGTGCCAGAGGCTGGATGAAATATTGAATATTCACCATGATTTCAGTAAAAAAAAAACTTCTGGGTTCATTCGAGTGCAAATAATCAGTGCCCACTAGAAAAGAAAGGGAAAATCTTGTCCCTATCATGTTTGACAAGAAAATGATTTTCCAAAAATTAATGTTAATTCATTGTTTTATTTGTAGTTGTTTGTGAAACTATTAAATATTAAAAATCCAATTTCACTAATTTAAAAACAGATTAAGTTTTTCATATTTAAAAAAGTTTAATGAATAATTTAAAATCTAGTAAACAACAGTTTTTTATGTTAATTTTAAAGATTTTTAATTTTCTTTGATAAAAGTCTTTTTACTGTAATTATTATTTTTAAACATTATTTATCAGTATGTGGATCTTTTTGGAGTCTTGGAAGCTATGGAAATTAAAAATGTAAAACGGGAAATACATTAGAACCATTGTTATTGTTTATAACAATAAACACAGACACACACACACACACACACACACACACACGCACACACACACACATATATATAGACCATTTTGAGGGATGTAAACAATAACAATGGTCCTAACATATTTCCTGGTTTACATTTTTAATTATCATAGCTTCAAAGAATCCCAAAAGGTACACATATTGGTAAATAATGTTATGGCAGTGGTTTAAATGTGACTTTTGTTAGAGTTATGAAATAGTTTGACAACAAGCAGGAAATGTTCATGGGCCAATGACATCACCACATTGAAATGGTCTATATACATGCAAACATATAAGCAATATAACACTCGAAGCAGTGCAATGTGGCTCTATAGCAGCACTGGTGGGAGGCGTGAGTTGGCATGAGGCCTACTCACAATAAACAGCCATATCGCACTGCTACGAGTGTGCTATTGCGTTTATACAACAGTTTGACGGCACAATGGTGCGTGTATATATAAAAGAAAATCAAACAGAGTCTGAAAAATCTTTTTGTATGAGTAACTACTTTCTTCCGCCATTCATTCAGATCTGCAGCCGACGTCAGAACAGCAGAAACCGTTCCTACTTCACCAACGTCACTTTAGAGCTAGTATTTGAATGATTCTCTAGCGTAATATCTAAAGTTATGATAAAACAGGCGACTTTGCTGACATTTTAAGATTATAAGGCTGAACGGCATGAAATGCCATCAGTCTAGATACATTTCCCAGTATTTCTCTGTTGCAATCAGGAGATCACAATAATTAAACCCGAGAAAGCCAAAGCAATGCAAACCAGATTACTGTTGTGTTTGTGATAAGGAAAAATGCTAAACACATGTGGGCATTTCTTCTTTCTTTCTGATTACTGGACTAGTCTACAGTAACGAAAACAAGAGACTCCTTAGAAACAAAAACATGGCCAACCAAAAAGGACCTCTGGGTTATACAAAGAGTGGCCAACACAAAATACATACATTCCTAATAATAGAGTCCCATCTCATACTCAATACACTACAATTACGATGGTATAAATACAGCATGGCAACATACAAAGGAGAGGTCATCTTAGATAGCCACTTAAAAGTTTTATAATGATTTGATCAGCTGTAGTTTGAAATTACACTGGGTTTTTCTCCTCTAAGGGCTTATTATGCAGTCTCTGTCGCAATTTTGTGGATGGCGCTGTCTCTCTGAAATTATAAATATTTAAAATAGGCACTATTCTTCTAAATAAACTGCATAGTTGCAATGTAAACAACTACATTCTCGCTTAAAAAAGCCTCAAAAGTACATTATGTTGTCCAATAACAGCAATATTTGTCAAACTGTAGTGAGTCTATTGATGTGCTGTTACTCTATTTGGGCGGAGTACTACAGAAGGGTGAGGAGGCTGTACAAGTGCTGATATTGCAGAATATCGCACACCAATACATGCATACATACACACATACTTTTTTGTAACAGAGGGGCAGTTCTATGATTTAGCACTGATTATACTTCATGCCAATCATAAAACAATATCAAAACAAATGTAAATATTTAGTAATTAACTACATATCTATCAAAGAGATAGATATGAGAGAAAAAAATGAAAAAGAAGTGAGAAAAGAAATAAAAATAAAAAAATAAAAAAAATCAAGGCACTATTCAAGCACCGTAATTCTATATGACCACATCCTATGTAATACACACACACAAACACTCAGCGTCTGGAGACGCCACTTAAAACCCGTCTCACACCCCTGCGGGTGGCATTGGAGACAAAAGCCTGAGGAATCCAGAAGCGAGCAAACGTCCTGCTGACCCTCATGAGAAAGCAGCACAGAGCTAGTTTTGAGAGATGGACTCACAGCTGAAGATGGCAGATGCAGGATGCTGAGTGGAGACGGGGCAGTGCTCCTCATCACTGTTGTCTCCGCAGTGGTTGAGCTGATCACAGACCTGCGAGCCCACATTCAGACATCTGCCGTTGGTGCACAGGAATCTGCACTCTGGGGACACACACACACAAACAAACACAAGAAAACCGCAATGAGTCACTTAATCAATAACAGTCAAGAGTCCATCTCAGTTTTCACACCTGCCGCATCAGAGAATGTCAAATTTATAGCCTTGGTCTGCGCTGGTATTTTTCTGAAAGGTAACATTCCCTAGATGAGAGGATATTGAAGTTAATCTAGGAATGTTGGGGTCACGATGTTGAGGATACTTTTATTAGAATAATACTTATAATTATAAGAACATTTGTATAAAAAGGACAGAGACAACCTTTTTAGAAATTAAAAGTCTTGAAAATGCTCAGCTCGAGTAAATTGTAATCTTAGTTTTATTCATATTTTGGTGGAATAACCTTGACTTTTAACCATGACAAATGAAAACGTCACTTTATTTTGACCAAATGTAGTTTCCTAATAAAAAACAATTCTTTAAATGCCATGAAGTTTGGAAACGTCAAAGCCATGCCTAAAAATCCAGTAAAACCAGAGAAACTGAAGTTCCCGAAATAATATAGAGTATGCTAAAAACAGTATGCGAGCTGAGTAGTATGTCCGAATTCGTAGAATTTGAAAAACAGTATGTGAAAAGTACCCAGATGACCTACTGCTTTCGGTGAGATTCTGAAGTGCGCATCAGACGGACGCTAGGCTAAATAAATTACTTGTGTCTCACAAGACAAAGATGGAATGCAATGAACGCACAGTGTAGGGCTGGCCGATTAATCAAAAAGTAATCGGAATCGACATTCAGAACCTATAAATCGATCACATTTTTCCAGATTAGTTTTCCCTACCGTGCGTGGAGTCACATGACCCAGCTTTGTAAAAGGCTGATTTACATTTGTGCATCAAGCAGGCACAGGACAGCAGCGAGCCCAATGGACTGAGTTTTTACAAGTGACAAGTCCCATGGAGGTGGTCAATATGGATACTTTGTGTTTATCTTATGACTAACACAATCACTCACCGTAGAAGTATAATTCAGCTAAGGCTGATTTCTACTTCTGTGGTAGGACAATGGACCCATTCTTGAGCCTTACTTTGCACTACATTGATGATGATGATGATTGAAGCTCTGCCTCAGATGCCTCGAGACGGCATATTTTCCATTACATTAAAATTACTGTAAATGCACTGTTTGAAGTATTATTTACAGGAGATACAAGAGTAATTTAATTACACTAGATACTTCTTATTTTCTACATTGAAAATAATTTGTTTTGCTTCCAAAAGTGCAAGCTATTCATTTTCACTTTTTTATAAGGAAAAAAGTAACTGTTGGTTTTAGACAATGTGTGTTATAATTGTTCAATGTTCATGTTCAATAAATAATCATAGATAATAGATAGTGTGTGCTTCCTTTAATTATTTTAAAATCAAGTAATGCACCTTTCATTCAAAAATCTCTCACTTGTTATATGTGAGTACATTTACTGTCAGTGAGGGCAAAAGAATTTAATAAATAAATAAAATAATTGTTAATTAATGGTGATCAAGTTAAAATGTTCAATTCATTGAGGTTTTGATTTTAGGTCAAATCGCCCAGCACAGTGGCTTTTGGAGGCTTGAGATGCTCTTTGCTAGTGCAGATGCTCAAGACAGAGCTTTTTATCGGGATATTTCAAAATGCATATTAAAGTAGGTACACTACCTGACAAAAGTCTTGCTGCCAATCCAAGTTTTAAGAACAACCAATAATAACTTGACTTCTAGTTGACCATTTGGTATCAGAAGTGGCTTATATGAAAGGCAAAGTTCTCTAGATTACGCTTATTTTACCAAAATAAAATATGATCATGCCTTGATTTTTTTAAATGATTTAATTAGGTCAGTAAGGTTGACTTTGCTTAGACAAAAGTCTTGTCACTTAACAGAAATAATTTACAGTATAGAATATAAAGTCATGGTGCAGTGGAAAAAGAATTAATATTGTGTATGACTCCCATGAGCTTGGACGACTGCATCCATACATCTCTGCAATGACTCAAATAACTTATTAATAAAGTCATCTGGAAGGGGAAAGAAAGCGTTCTTGCAGGACTCCCAGAGTTCATCAAGATTCTTTGAATTCATCTTCAATGCCTCCATCTTACTCCAAACATGCTCAATAATGTTCATCTCTGGTGACTGGGCTGGCCAATCCTGGAGCACCTTGACCTTCTTTGCTTTCAGAAACTTTGACGTGGAGGCTGAGGTATGAGAAGAGTTCTATCCTGCTGAAGAATTTGCTCTCTCCTGTGGTTTGTAATGTAATGGGCAGCTTTATTATTTATAAAATAAAATAAAATAATATAATAAGAGATTGTTTTGCTAACAAAAATATTAGTCAAAAGGTTTGCAGTTTTCACCTCCCCGAGATGCTGTTTTTCTGTAAATGAAGAGCCAATGCAAACTAACAAAAAAGTTTTCTCGGTTGAAATCTGTGTTGTGCAAATACCTCTTCAGTTCCTGACCTGTCGAAACTGGTGCCTAGTGAAGGATATCATTCCTTAAAAGTTCACATTTAAAAGTACTTTAAAACAAAACTAAAATGCTTAAAACAAAACAGACGCCCTGAAAATACTCAGTTTCAGGAGTTTGTGGAATAGTTTCACTGGGCCAAAAAACTTTGCTGCGATCTGAGGATCTAAAGTGGCAATGATCCTGTAAATGTAGGTCACTGACTCTTTTAAATGATCTTAAAATAAGTGTTCCTGCAAGCATGGTTTTAGAGAAAGTCGACATTGACCTGATAACGCTGCATTCTCAGCCGTATGGAAGTTTCTGCCGCGGGACCAAAGTGCAATGCAAACCAGACAGTGATGATAGCAGCACCCAAACAAACTTCTCTGTCTGAGGAGGAGGTGCCAGACAATACCAGAGCGATCTCTCACAGGGTGTGGTCAAGCCCAAAGTGCTTTTGAAAATGGTACGATCTTCAGACAAACAAATCAGCAGATGAGACACAATCCCAGCATTCAACTGCACAAAACAACAATAAATTAAGGGAGAATAAATGAAACATGACAAGAGAAGACAAGATGAGGAGGAACTAGGTGACAAAAACATGCAGACAAGAGGAAATGAGGAGACACTAGACAAAATGACAAGACAAAACAAGATAGAGGAAAGAGGAAAAAAGAAAGGAAACTTAATGAAATGAGGAGATGAGACAAAAAGTGAGACAAAATGAAGCAAAAATATCTTGAGATTACAAATGAAGAGAAAAGGAGACAATAGAAAGGAGACAGGATAAAAAGAAAAAAAGATAACAGAAAACGAGAGGATGGGAAAATTGAGGACACTAGTTGAGATGAAAAAAAGGGACTAGATGAGACAATCTGACGAGACGACAGGAAAAAAAACAGATGAGACATGGAAAATAAGGCATTGACCACATGTATATGGGTATTTTAAAAACGGCATTTTTTCTAAACGGTTTGACCATGTGTCAATCAAAAACTCAGAATCATGTAGCTAAACTCAAACTTTCAAAATAAATAAATAACAAAAATAAACAAATAAATAAAAATTCAAATAAAAAAAATTATATAGACAATAAAAAAATAAACAAAAAATAAACAAAAATAAAATAAAAATAAATCAATTTAAAATAACTAATATAAAAAACAAAACAAAATGAAATACAAATATAAATAAATAAAAATAAATAAACAAATAAATACATATAAATAAACAAATAAACAAATAAACAAACAAATAAATAAATAAAAAAATATATTAAATTAAAATAAAAATATAAACATAAATAATCAAAAATAAATAAAAATAAAATAAATAAATAAAACATAAAAATAAACATACTAATAAATATAAATAAACAAATGAATAAGAAAATAAAAAATAATAATGATTTAAATTATAAAAATATAAATAAATAAATAAATAAATAAATAAATAAATAAATAAATAAATAATAATAAAAAATAAATAAACAAAACATAAAAATAAAATGAAATAAATAAAAAAAATTAAAACATTTTTAAAAATCATTTAAAAAAATTTTTTTAAATAAATAAATAAATAAATATATAAAATACCTGTGTGCTGATGCAAGGCAGGAAAAAAATGAGATCAAATGAGAAAAAAATCAAATAGAAGAGAAGAGAATGTAAAAGAATATGATACAAGTATTTATCTACAATTATAAAAAGAGAAGTAAAAAAATGACATAAAAAAGCAGATGAGCAAAAGTAAGAAAAATATATAAAATGAATACAAGAGAAGAGAAAAACACAAGACCAAAAGAAAAGAACAGACAAGGAGAGAAAAAAAGAGACCAGGTCAGATGAGATGAGACTAGATGAAATGGTAGAGAAAAGACAAAATAAAAAGAGAAGAGACAAGAAAAGAAGAGAAAATATCAGATAAACATTAGATGAGATGACCCGAAAAGACGAGATTACAAACAAGGAGGAAAATAAAACAAAAGAATGGAGAGAATTGAGACAAACCAAAACAAAACAAAGAGAAAATGAGAAGCCGATGAGAAAATGTAAACAGAGGTTGGAAATGTATAAAAACTGATGACAAAAGAGGAGAGGAAAACAAGGTCAAATCAAAATACAGTAAGAGAGATGAGGAGAGGAAAGAGACCCGAAAAGAGAAGAAGAGAGAGATGACAGATGGGAAAAGATCAAATAAAATGAGACAAAACAAGAAGAGGTGAAGTTAAAAGAGATCAAACAATGACAACGGAGAAAACAAAACAGACGAGAATTAAATTAAATTAAGTGCAGAGATGAGCAGAAAGAAAACAAGAGAAGAGTCAGGAAGTAGATGAGGAAACGTGACCACAGACAAGATGAAAAAAGTTAAAGTGGTTGAAAAAAAAAAAAAAGACACAAAAATAATAAGAGGAAAGATTGAAAAAGACTGAATAGATGACATGAAATAAGAAATAAGAGACCGAATGAGAAATTTTATTATTTATTTGTTTTTCTTCCCTTTTCTCCCGTTTCTCCTGTTCAACGAATGATCAAATGACCAGAGAAGGGTGTCATGACCTTAAGGTTAACTTTACACCTCCTCCAAATTTCAGGAGGTAAAACATTGACCCTCAATCATGACCAAATGACCAGAGAAGGGTGTCATGACCTTAAGGTTAAACTTTACACCTTTCTCCAAATTTCAGGAGGTAGAATATTGACGTGATGATAATCATGCTGACTCTACAAACTTCAAATTTGTGCTTTGCAATCAGAAATAATGTGCACCTAGTTGAGAGATAGAGTGGGCCCGATCAACTCACCCTTCTCTTCTAATAGGCTGACCTTTGGCCAGCACCCTTTGCTGCCTTTGGTGTGCGATTTCTTCCCCCTGATTTGTTTCTTGTTTCACGGCGGTCAGAGAGGAGAACAACATCCAAAACCACCACGTGAATACAAAGGCGAGTCGAGCAGCAGAGCTGGTACAGATGTATCCGCACCTGTACGATCACTTGCTGATAGTTTTTAAAGACTTTGAGGCATTCACAAAGCAGACGAAAAGTCCACCTCATCATGCCACATCTTTTTTTATAAGTTTGAGCAAACCGGTGGCTCCATTCAATGTCTGTCTACTGCAAATAGCTAAGCTAAAGATGTGATGCACAGCAATGGCGCTTCACATGAAGAAGGCCGTTTGCCAGATGTTTATGAAAACTGATCCTCTCTCTCAGCCACCATCAAGGTCATTACAGTTTTGTATTTTTCATTAGTTTTAGTTATTATTTTGTTTTGACTTTTTGCTTTCAAATTCAGTTAGTTTTAATTAGTTTTCAGAGGTAGATTTACTAGTTCGTATTAGTTTCAGTATTAGTTTTAGGGTTTTTTCCAAATAAGGATATTTGTTAGGTGCAAGATTCAAAATCATTAGAATAAATATTGTATAATAGAAAAAACTCAACCAAAGATACATTTTTTGAAACATGTTTTCAGAGGACACATGACCACTATCACCTACCACTACCCATCTTCAAATTCAAATACAACAGCCCACAATATAGCAGCCCTAAATACCATATGTGTGCAAGGAAGCTTCTGAGGTTAGATACACCGTAATGATGAGAAGTTTGGATCTTTAACGTAAACCAGATCTTTTGTGACAATCTTCCCATGTTTGGACTCAACATACTAAAAATATGTAGTCAGCAATCATAATTTCAGTCAGTTAAAACATCACCATGGTCTGAAAAGTTGCTTACAATTAAGTTTTGCAACCCAACTGAAGCATGATTCACTTATTTAAATTCCATTATGACTTTCTGTTATGAAATAAACTGACGTTTCGCCAGATCTTCTCATTTAAGCCTTTGGTTTACCCGCGCTATAGTTATTCAAGTTTGCTTCAGTCACAGGTGGCTGTTGTGCACTGTTTGCATTCGGGTCACCATCTGCTAAATCATGCATTATTATCAGTATTATCGGTTCACCGCTTCTCAAATCTGATCTCAATGTACTGTTCTAATAACTGAATAACTCAGTATATATTGGTTTATTTTGAGTCAGAGGCGTATCAGGCAAGTTAAAAAGCAAGTAGTTTCTGGATAAGCGCTTACTGGAGACGCGAATTAACTCAAATGATTCAGTTCGATTTGGTGAATAGTTTAATCGGTTCACTTAGAAGATCCAGTTAAAAAGAATGATTCGCTCACCATCTTGATCAATCACTCGATTAAGACAAAAATAAAACCTATTATTGGGAACAAATGTGTAAAATTAATAATTTTAAGTCTCTGAATTTAATGCTGTCACCGTGCTGTTGTCATGTCCATGCGTTGTTTTCGTCACGGGAGCAACAGCAAGGACTGACTGGAGGAGAACTGGCTTAATCTGGCCAATGGTATCAAGCACCTGGCAGTGCGAAGTAAACAGATTTCTGAAAGGCATACGATAGGCTTACATATTAAATACATTTACAAAGAAAAACTTTATTGTTATTATTTTAGTTAGTTTCAGTTAGCTTTGTTTGTACACAACACAGTTTCATTTAGTTCTAGTTTTAAAAAAAACTCATTTTTATTTTTATTTCAGTTCAAGAGTTCACACTTAAGATATGCTTGGTGTTAATAGCCGGTTTGGCATGCTGTCCCGGAAGAGAAGCTTGAGCTCGGCGATAATTAAGCCCAATAATCCCGCCTGGTCAATAAGCATTTAAGGGCGTCCGAGATTATGTATGTCTCGAGAACTCCCCCAGGTAAAGGGAGGAAAAGGAGGAGATGGGGTGGAAGGGGGTTTTCTTGCAAAAACTAACATAGGGCAGTAGGGTGAAATCGATCTATTTATTGTAAGCTTGGATCAAACTGATTAGATTATTCCTGATTATGGATGAGAAGCCAGCTGTGACCAATCATATCACGTGCTTCTCTTGAAATTAGTTGATAAAACTTCACTTAACGAAAATGTTTTTAAATTTAGTTTTTGTGCTTCGTTCGTTTTCATTAACTATTATAACCTTGGCCACCATTAGTTGATTAGGGTTCATGTGAGCAGTGAGACACATTTACAACCGCACCTACTGCAGCGCGGGGGTGTTGGAGTGTTCAGTAAACAGTCACTCAGCTATTTCAAAACTTCTTTTTTTTGCCCTCAAACTAAGAACATTATTTGTAGTACTGTACATTTACAACTACTGGAAAGCTAGTCAGTAATTTCTCAGGATTTGCTGAATTTTTGACTATAGTGGACAAAAAGTGATCAAAAGTGGACAAGTTCAAGATCAGACAAACAAAAACGCATCTTAATTCCAGGTCTACAAGTAGAGACAAATCAAAACAAAGGGAGAAGAAGAATGAAACAAGCAGAGAATAAAGGGAACTGAGAAGTGGATAAGAAAACGGGACCAAAAACAGAAGGGACAAGAAGGGAAGTTTGTTATATGACAGCAATAAAGCATCACATTTCCCTATTAAGTCCTAGTTCTCTCTCCGTCTGCAGTGCACTAGACAGTCAAACTGAGGTTTAGTACACAGCCAAGCCTCCACCCATCTCTCTTCTTCTCCGCATTCCATTCCAGGCAGGGGAGAAAAAAAAATAGAAGAAAAAAAAATGCAGCCTGTCGGAGAAATGGAGCAGAGGAGTCTGGGATTGGGAGGGGGAGTAAGAGAGCAGCTTTGAATATCAGTACACACACAAAAAAAAACATCATGAGTTAGTAAAGCACAACATGACCCTCCTCATGAACATAATCCTCACCGCTGGCATGCATCATTTCACACTGGCGGTTATGAAGCAGATCCGGTGCTCACCTGTGAAAGCATTGGTTGCCGGTAGGTCAGCCTCCTGCATACTGCTCCTGCCGCTCGGCCCGTATGAATGTGTGTGTGGTCACCCACGTTATTGGCTCTGATTGCCTGAGGGCTCCTGAGGGTCGAACAGCCGCCGTGCTGCCATTCTCACCTCATAAGTCCATGGCTCCTGCTCCGGCCGCTGCCCTCTACCTCCTCCAAAGGGGAAATCAACTCAGAAGAAGGGTAGAGGGGGGCTAAAAAGTCTTCAGTGACAGACCAGGGCTCTATTCGGCAGGATTCAGGGTGGGGTTGCCAGGCAACCAGCACACCGATTACCCTCCCAGCCAGAGCCAGCCAGCCATAGCTGCGTGTGTGTGTGTGCGAGGGAAAGATCCAGACAGGTACTTGATTCAGAGCAGGTGTCTGATAGCCGATTCAGGAAGGGAACGTGTAGTTGCTGCTGCTCGTCCTGGCTGGATAAACTCTTCTCAGCGTAGCAGCATGCTAATCAGCGCGCCCCACCTCATCCTTCAGACCGCAAGCTCACTGAGAGAGACAGAGAGAGAAAATCAGTCAAGGGGATGAAATACACACACAAAACTAAAATTCACTTGCAGAAGGTTACTGGAGTTCACCACTGCTATTTTACCAGTGAAAATGTTGTTTATACCATGGACAAAAACTATGATCATACACAGTTCTATTCTAAACAGAAAACAAGTCCATGTTACAAACAAGGTTATTATAGTTTTGCCTTTTTAAATTGGGCTTTTTTCTATGCTATATCTGTATTTGTTATTAGTTTCAGAATAATTTGTTTCATTAATGGTTTTGATTGTTTTTGTTTGCTTGTTTTAATGAACACATTTCTAATAAGCTTGAGTTTGAGTAATTCTAGTTCAACACTTAACAAGTCATGTCTAGGGTAGACCAAAGCAAAGTTTAGTGTTTGGACAGCTTACATTAAAGGCTGATTTATACCTCTGTGGCTGATGCGCACCTCTCAAAAAAATGAAACTACAGTCGCAACGACACGTAGCACAAGCTCTGTGATTGGTCAGCTTGGTAGCTGTGACCAGTGTGGGTGGGACAGAGAGCCGCGCGAACCAGATGGAGCGACTGTTTACAAGTGTCAAGTCCTGTGAAGTAGCTCTAGATGGAAACTGTTGTTTTGTCTTTACCTTATGATTAAAGTTGTTGCACATCCGTCGGTTCCTGCCACTGAATGAGTGAGTTTTAGCTACTTCTACATTTAGGTAGCGTTAAAAAAAAAAAAGCTACGCGAAGAAACTGGACACAGAGGAACATGAAAGCCTACTGCCAGTTAGTGTCTCAGAAGTGTTATTGCAGAGCAACACAAACAGCACGCAGAGGTATGAATGAATGACTACGCGCAAGGCATGGCCGTGGGTCATGCCGATTACTCGATGCAGAAGTATAAAAACAGCCTTTAGTCATAGCAATAAAAGTAAAATAATAGCTTGAAGACGCTGAACTAAAAACCTTTCACAAAAGCAACTTAAATTAATAAAAATAAAAATGATGACGAATTAAAACAAATTTCTTTATATTATTCATGTAGTTAAACATGATTAGTTTACATTTTTGGGCAAATTAAGAAAATTTGTTTGTCTGTAAAAGCATCATCATCTCTAAACAGCAGCAGACGGTCAGATTTTCAGCCACAGAATTATTTGCTAATTAGTTCTGAATTGTTATTTTATTTCAGTTAGTTTTTTCAAAGTTGTTAGTTTCAGTTAGTTTCATTTTTATTTCTGTAAACAAAAATGTTTTATGAATTGAACAGCAGTTTTAGTCTTAGTTTCGGTTTACTAAAATAACTTTGGCCACAATAGAAGCTACATATTTGGAATCACTTTCAGAACATTTTGTTTCAGTTGATGAATAATTGAAAGAAGAAGAAAAAAAAAACAGCCAACCAGAATCCTTCCTGCTTTAAAGCAATCCACTTGTTAAGCGTAACGTCATGTAAAGTGGCTTCCGGGACCAAGTAGGCATGAGCTGGTATAAGATTCTGACGGTATGATAATATTGGATAAACATATCACTGTTTTAGGGTATTGTGATTAAACTCTAAAATATATTCTTTTTGAATGTCTGGGTAAAAAACTAAACTTTTCCCCTTTGAACACAATAGATTTTAATTTAAGACGCATTTAAAGTATTTTGGAGATAAACATGTCAGGCTAAATAATTCAAATAAATCCTTCTGCAGTCTTCGTTAGTTTCAATAACACTGATTTCTTCACAATTTAAAACAGCATCTTTGGAGAGCTTTTCTGTTGGAGATACTACTGTTTTTGTACTGTTGCAAAAAAAAAAAACATGAATAAAAAAATCTTACATATACCGGTATAGCAGAAAATTTTGGTGGTTTTAAAACCTTGACTTTTCCAAACCGGTATACCTTGAAAACAGTTATCAACCCATGCTTGGTGAATAAAATTCACTTTAATGTGAGATATAACTAAAGTTGTCATAGGAATATTGTCTCAATTGACATGAGTAACAGCTTGTATCCGGAAACAGTATTCCATACATCAAGCCAAACCTGTTAGGAGTTTCTTATTTACAACAGATGTCAATGGCTGTGTATACTGGTTTCCAACATTTTTAAATGTTGTGTTTAAAAGTAAAAAAAAAAAACTACTTTTGGGTAACCAATCCTTTTAGGGAGCATTTAATTTGCCAATGAATGCTTATAAGCAGTGCATTATCATACATTCGGAATTCGGATGGGTGCAGATGGTGTAATTACAGTCATTGTTGGTATAAATGAGCCTTCAGTCAAGTCACATTTATTTGTACAGCACTTTATACAACATTTTTTACAACCTTTTTTAATATTAAAAAATTCTAGTTCTAAATGATAACGGAGTCATTATTTAGCTCAAGTCAGATTAGTGTTGGTTCAGCATGGGCCGGTATAAGATTCTGACGGTATGATAACCTTGGATAAAAATATCACAGTTTCACGGTATTGTGCTTACATGCTCTAAAATATATTCTTTTTAAATGTCTGGGTAAAAAACAACAACTTTTTTCTCTTTGAAAAGAATATATTTTATTTTTTGAAAGATTTGTAATATTTTGGAGCAGTAAACATGTCAGGCTAAATCATCTAAATGAATCATTGACTTCTGCTTTCTTCATTTGTTTCAAAAACAGATTTATCTTCAATTTCAATTTAAAACAGCATCATTGGATATATATTTTTTTCCTGCTGGATATACTGTTGTCCTAAAACAACAACAAAAAAGTAAATAAAAAATCTTACACATACCTTAGGAACGGTATTACAGAAAACTTTGGCGGTTTTAAAACCTTGACTTTTCCAAACCGCGGTATACCTTGAAAACGGTTATCATTTCATTCCTATTCAGTTCAGTTCAATAATTGTGTAAAGTTCATAAATTATAAAAGAAACCCAATTCAGCATACAGAAAACAGAAGTACTACATGAAATCTTTTAGGAACAGACAACAAATCTCTGTTTTTCTCTATATCATATAGTAACTACTATAGTTCTTTTTCAGATTTTTTTATTTTACTTACACAGTTTTTGTGACTGGGTTGAGTGTTTTTATTCTAGTAGGTATTAAAATAGACCGTCTATAAACTTTTCATTTATTTTCAGTTTTTTCATAACTAGCCAAAATAAAATGTTTATGCAAGTGAAATTATCAATATGGTTACACAACAATGTTATTTCAAGTAAATAAAATGTGTTTATTTATTCTGAATAAGAATTATCTGATGAAGCTTTTTAATTTGATAGACTTTGTCAAGCACTTTCACTGTAAAAAACTAAAATATTTTAAAGCATTACCGTTTTACTGAATAAATAATAATATTTATAGTGTATACAAATGCATATATAATATGTACATAAAAACAATACGATTTCAATAGCACTACTTTATCAAATCAAACAAATACATTTCAATATCAAAGTACCATCTGATATAATCCATTATGAACCATTGTTGTGCAGTGTGTGTCTGTGTGTGGTTATGAAAACGGTTTACAATCGTATCATCAGCTAAGACCGTGTCTGATCTGCCAGCCAAAGTCTGAGACAGACAAAGAGGCAGACAGACAGAAACTCAACATGGAGGTTTCATTAAAGAAAAATTAGAAACAGTAGGCGGTCAACACATCAACATTTTATGATCTTACAGCAGCTCTTTACCAGCAACAAAACATCAAGTTCCTGTGAAGAGATGCACATTAGTGTCTACAATCCCCAGCAGGAGCGCCGGCCGTTAATGACTGTTACATAACACTTTACTGGACACAGTTATCACAAGCCACAGCTAATGTTTCTGCGGCTTAATATCATTGATTTAACTTTTCAAAAAAACTCAGTTTTCATTAGGAGAAGACTGAAGGACGAGGCAGAATGTGTCCTCAGATAACCTCTGTAGCTCTCCCACATCCCAGCGGACGGCGAGCTGAGCCCAGACTGCAGACTACATATCGCCTGTGCTGTGTTACTTAGAAACCCGGCAAGCCCTCACCTCGTCTGACCCCTGCCGCAAGCCACACAGCAAGAGCACGGATCCATCACACAATAAATAATATTCCACACACGTGAAGCAAGAGTACGCAGGCCAAATCAAACAAAAGACAAAGCCACACACACACAGCCTGACGAGGTCGTGCCAGGACACCAATACAGGCATCACAGTTCATACACGCAAACAGCTGCCAGATGTTTAGATGCACTTTTCTTCATGGTAATCTCTTTGTTCTCCAGTGTGTCTCTTTCCTGAGTGCTTCTTCATTCACAGTCTGGATTTAACAAGCCCTGAGAAACCACACGTCTAAAGGTTAGATCACAATATAGTAGCATGAAAATGTGATTTTTATATACCCTACAAGTTAAAAGTTGGGAACAAGTAAGATTTTTTTAAATGTTTTATAATAAGTTTATTCTGCTCGCATAGTCTACATTTACATTTAGCAGATGCTTTTGTCCAGTAGAGGCATTCAGCGATTCAACAACAAGAGGCAATACACACAAGAATGCTAATTATACAAAGAAACTGTTAGTGCTCAGAGAATTAGTTGCTAGAGTAAGGAGGGGGGAGGGTTTTTTTATATAAAGCGTTTCTACAGGTGGTTTGTCAAGCCCACTCACATGTGTGAGGCACACTTCATAAATGGAAAGATTTTTTAGGGATATGGAGTAATTGGTGCAAAAATACTGATGCAAGTGACTGTTAAAGTGTCAGAGAGATGAGAGAGTGATTTCTACAGGTGGTTTGTCAAACCCACTCACATGTGTGAGGCACACTTCATAAATGGAAAGATTTTTTTTGAGATATGGAGTAATTGGTGCAAAAATACTGATACAAGTGTCGGGTAAAGTGTCAGAGAGATGAGAGAGTGATTTCTACAGGTGGTTTGACAAGCCCTCTCACATGTGTGAGGCACACTTCATAAATGGAAAGATTTTTTAGAGATATGGAGTAATTGGTGCAAAAATACTGATGCAAGTGACTGTTAAAGTGTCAGAGAGATGAGAGAGGGATTTCTACAGGTGGTTTGTCAAGCCCAGTCACATGTGTGAGGCACACTTCATAAATGGAAAGATTTTTTAGAGATATGGAGTAATTGGTGCAAAAATACTGATGCAAGTGACTGTTAAAGTGTCAGAGAGATGAGAGAGTGATTTCTACAGGTGGTTTGTCAAACCCACTCACATGTGTGAGGCACACTTCATAAATGGAAAGATTTTTTTTGAGATATGGAGTAATTGGTGCAAAAATACTGATACAAGTGTCGGGTAAAGTGTCAGAGAGATGAGAGAGTGATTTCTACAGGTGGTTTGACAAGCCCTCTCACATGTGTGAGGCACACTTCATAAATGGAAAGATTTTTTAGAGATATGGAGTAATTGGTGCAAAAATACTGATGCAAGTGACTGTTAAAGTGTCAGAGAGATGAGAGAGTGATTTCTACAGGTGGTTTGACAAGCCCTCTCACATGTGTGAGGCACACAAAGAATTAAAATTAGAGATATGAAGTGATTGGTGCAAAAAAATGGTCAAAGTGTCAGTTAAAGTGTAAGAGAGATGAAAGAGTGTGTTTTCTACAGGTGGTTTGTCAAGCCCACTCACCTGTGTGTGGTACACTCAGAATTGCAACTAGTGATATGAAGTGATTGGTGCAAAAAAAACTGGTCCATGTGTCGGTTATGGTGTCAGCGAGATGAAAAAGCGTTTTCTAAAGGTGGTTTGTCTAGCCCACTCAACTGTGTGAGGCACACTCAGAATTGCAATTAGAGATATAGAGTGATTGGCACAAAAACTGGTACATGTGTTGGTTGAAGTGTCAGAAAGAAGAAATTGTTTTTGACAGGTGGTTTGTCAAGTCCACTCACCTGTGTGAGGCACATTTAAAATAGCAAATAGAGAAATCGAGTAATTTGGTGCAAAAAAAAAAAAAAAACTTGTCAAAGTGTGGGTTAAAGTGTCAGAGAGATGAGAGAGTGTTTTTCTAACACATGGTTAGCCCAGACAAACCATGTGGCACATTAAGAATTGCAATTAGAGATATGGAGTGATTGGTGAAAAAAAAACTGGTCCATGTGTCGGTTATGGTGTCAGCGAGATGAAAAAGCGTTTTCTACAGGTGGTTTGTCCAGCCCACTCACCTGTGTGAGGCACATTCAGAATTGCATAATGTTTTGGGGGTGTTGTGTGGTGTTTGTTCACAGTGATTCAAGCAATCACTGAAGAAATGGTTTTTTTTTAGTTGTCGTTTGAATGATACGAGTGAATCAGCAGTCCGTGTAGGAAAGGAAATAATCATTCCACTAGTGAAGAATGTTGAATGAAAAGGTTTTGGAAAGTTTTTTGATTTAAAAATTGTGTGGTATATAGCATGATTAGTCTAGTGTCACCTAATCCTTAAAGTATTCTAGCATCAAGATCTGTTCAAGAAGACATTTTATTGACATTTAATGTTGCTGTTGTCATCAGTTAGGGAAACTGATACAATTCTATTCAAAAGTACCATTTTATTTATTTTTATTTATTTCAATACTTTTAGAAATGTCAAAAAATTGCAAATAAAAGCTATTTTACTTTCAACTTATCAAATATAAATCCTAAATGAAAAAAAAAGTCAATTTCCATGATAATATGAAGCAAGACAAAACATTTTCAGCACTGATAATTGTAAGAATCATTATTAGTGATTTTCTACCGACAATAACTGTTTATATATTATAATGATTTCTGACGGATCATGTGACACTGAAAAGTGGGGTAATGATGAAAAATATTCAACTTTGAATCAAAGGAAAAAAATTAAAGTTGAAGGTACATTCAATAAGCAAACAGATTTTTTTTTTATTGTAATAATATGTCATAATTTAGCAGTTTAACTGTATTTGACGTGTTGATGTCTTTATTTTTTTGTTCAATGATCAAATAAATGCAGTCTTGGTGATCAGAATTTGGTTCTTTTAAAATATAAGAAAATTAAACTGATTCCCAAATTTTCACTCATAGTGTTTGTAACCTTTGTTAAAGGAACACATTTTTTTGTTTTTATAAAATATGTGTAGTGTCATTTTGAAAAACGTGCACTTTAAAAACCTGTTTTCAAGGGTTTGTGTTTTACTTAAAAAGCAGTAAATGAGTGACCAAAAGTAGTTCTCTTTTTTTAGTTGAAACTGGTTCAGATTAAAGATTTATTAGTGTTAAATAATAAGAGTTATTAAAGATTAACGTCAAAACGTGTATTACATAATAAAGATGATCTAACACATGCTTAAAGATTTACAATATTGACCAAAATGTCAAATTAACTTAAAAAGATATACAAATATATACACAAACATAAACTGACTATTTCACCTGAAAGAGGTTTGTTGGAGCCCACATGATCTCAGATAAGGAGTTATTGATTGTGTGAGAAAAAAAACCCTTTACAGACAGTTTTACATAAGCTGCTGACCCAAAAAAAGAGCTCATGTGACGATAAAATATCCTAGGAATTTTTCTGTGCTTCCTTTGGTGAAGAGATTTTTTACATTTGACATTCAATTTCAGAAAAATGTTGGACCATCAGTGTTTTTTTTAATCACTTCATAATGTTTTTGATCATTTAAATGCCAAAAAAGCCATGATCAGTTTATGTTTGGATCAACATCTAGTAAGTTACAACCACAGAGTTAAACTCTGAAACAGTAAAACACATCAACTAAACTGACATATGCCATACTGTTTAAAGGAGCAGTTCACTCAAAATGAAAGATTGCAGTTTGGCCCTTAGGCCTTTGGACTTTTTTGCTCAAACTGTGGTCTTCTGTTCTTCGTCAGGTCAAGGTGCCGGTTTACTAAGGGCATTACAAGATTCAGTAATTCAGTAAGACTCAGCAGCGCTACACAAAATCTAATGAAGATATAAGGCTGATTTATACTTTCGCCTGACTCGCTGCGCAAATCTTCACTGATTGTGCACGCATAGCCGCACATTGCTTTCATATTTGGCATGCTTGCTGTTGTACTATTATTTGCAACAACAGGGAAGACTAGGAGTAACTTTTACAAAGAAACTGTAGTGAAGAAGTCAATGAGTGGACTTCTTCACAATTAATTGGAGGATAATCATGAATCTGTTTGCTTTTACTACAAATTGTGTAAACAAGTCATTTAAGCTATATTTTATTTGTTAAGCTAACTGTGTGCTTAATGCAAGCCATTATATTTTTGCTATGTGCAGTACAGTTGTCCATCGTTATTCGCTAGAGTTACGTTCTAAAAATAGCCTGCAATAGGCGAAATCTGCCAAGTAATCCACTTTATTTTTTACAATTATAACAGACATTTTAAGACTGTAAACAAGGCATTAACATTTTCACACTTTTCTCTCTTGTTTAAACACTCTCAAAGTCCAAACCTTCGTAGTCCAGTATTATAGAATAACACCAAAGATCAAAAACCATTTGATCTTCATTTATTTATTCGCGCAACTTTCATTAGCATGTCCTGAAAAGTTCAACTTTTGTGCAATAGTTAGCATCTTCCTCTGCCTTTTGGGTGGTACCGCAGGTGCTTTTGATGGTGCAGAACGTTTCGTCAACATTGTGGGGAGAAAACTTGCAAACATACTAGGGCTACACAATTAATCGAAAAAAGATCACGATCTCGATTCAACCCTACCACACGATCTTAATTCTGCTTTTCTACTATTTAGCCAATTTAATTTTCAAGGTCAGTAGAGAAGCATAAAGGCGGTCGCACAAGTCTTCACATTGTTTTATACGTGTTACTCAGTAACGTGGACACCTCCAAATGGTGTTGAAAGAGTCACATACTGTCATTTCTCTTTTATTGTAATGATGCATTCGCAGCCGTGAAGTCACACATGAGCTGATACACTATTTGTTTACTACCAAGAGGACGCGTGCGTGCCAGTTAGAGAACAGAACCTGCATAGGCTGTGAATAATAGTAATAAAGTTGTAAATAATGTTCAGATTGTTGCACAGAACAGGAAGTATGATTTGCATGTATGTTTTAATTTCTCAAAGGTACAGGAGCCATGATATTAACCACACTCGGCAGTGAAAGGGAAACCAAAAGTGCGCACATCAATTAAATGATCATATCGCATTTTAGAGTTTTGATATGAATTATGAGTTATGAATTTGATATGTTTTTTTTCTTTAATAGCAAACACAAAGTGTTGAGAATGAAAATAAATGTTTACGGGGTCAGTATGACTACTCTACCCTATACTATGTTAAATAAAATGCAAGAGGGAATCTGATAATAACAAATGCCTCATTTTACCAGGGGAAAAAAGGTCTAATAATGTTGTCAATGACAAATGGCAAGCATATGTCTCAAACATAATAATTTAACTTCAGAATTATGAATACTTGTATTCTGATATTATCACTTTACTGTGCATTATTAACCAAGTCTGTTCAAGTCCACCTTTCCAAGTCTATACAAAATGTAGCATTTTACCAACAGTAGACCTACACATAAGCCTAATATTATTACTGTTGTTTTACCATATGTTTGAGAAATAAAAATAATAATAGCCTACTCATATTAACCTTTATTTTACAGAATTGTGAGAATTCAGTAATTTTAAGCAATTGTGACCTTGATTTTGAGCAAAAAAAAAATTGTGATTCTCATTTTATCCAGAATCGTCCAGCCCTAAAACATTACAGTACTTCAGAGTCACACAGCTAGTGATCAAAGATTTATGCAAGTTTGGCACGGAGAAGATTGATTGACAATGGTCTACAGCCAGTCACGACGCAGAACACAATGAGCTGCAGAAAAAAAGCATGTCAAACTGCACGAAAACAATCAGCGAAACTGCGAGGCCGCGAAAATTGAACCACATTATAGCAAGGGACCATTGTATACCGGTACTGGAAAAATACCGGTACTTACTAATATATATATATATTGTTGGGGGTAACACATTACAGTAACTCGAGTTACGCAATAATTACTTTTCTAAGTAACAAGTAATGCATTACTTTAAAAAAGTTGTAATAATATTTGAGTTACTTTTTAAAAAATGTTTTTTTTAGATTAAGTGTAATCACGTTGAATCACACACTCAATGAGAGAATGAGCTCCCCGCGGGAACAGACAAAAATCAAGATGGCAGAGCCTTACATTTGTGTCATGGAAGTATTCTCATTCTTTTGAACACATGAAAAAAAAAGTGGACTGTCTTAATGGACAGTGATTTTACTGAACTAATGAGACAAATATACATAAGTAGCAAACACATTGCTTTAAACTATTATTAATCTGTATATAACACGTGTAGCATCAGGAAGTTCTCAGAAAACAACATTATTCTAATTTTTTCTTTTAAGGTAAGGTGTAGGTTATATAGTGTGTCATTAAATGTAGAGCTCCTCTATTTAAAAACAAAAGAAAAGGAAAATACCCTGCAAGTTCTGAAAAAGATTAAGCCTCAGGCAGATATGAAAAAGTAAATCAAAAGTAACAACAAATTACTTTTCATAAAAAGTAACTAAATATTGCCACTAGTTACTTTTTTGGGGAGTAACTCAATAATGTAATGCATTACTTTCAAAAGTAACTATCCTCAACATTGCATTTCTCCATTATTTTTTTTTATGTATTTTATTACAATTATTTTGATAAAGTTTTTAAATGTACTTATATTTTGAGGCTGGTTATTTGTCACCTATGGTATCGATTTAGTGTCAATACCGAGGTATTACATTCTGGTGTTGTAGCGATTCTTGTATTCCAAAATTATGGTAACGAACCATAACTATTATATATATTATACACACATTAAAATAGAATTTATTTACACTCAATTTATGCCTAAATTTTCCTCAAAGCTTCAAAAGAAACCTAAAAGACTTCTTTAAACGCAGAGCCATGTATGAAGTTACAAAAAACATTACACAAAAGTGTTCTTGGAGCTTTTTGTGATTACATTTGAACCATTAAATCTCATGCATTGTTTTGAGAATGTTTTAGGTTCCTTTTATGAACATCTCTAGACCCTTGCTGTAGATGGAGGATGAGAGAACTCCGATTTCATCTAAAATAACTTAAATTGTGTTCCGAAGATGAATGAAGATCTTAGGAGTTTGGAACAACATGGCTGTTGATAATTAATAAAATAATTAAAATGTTTGGGTGAACTAATCCTTCAGTTTGTTTTTGCATGTGTTTTTTTCTCAAATTTCCAGTAGCCATTGACTGATCTGATTGACTGAAGAGTTTTCTGATTTTATCTCTGACTTACTAGTTAAAACTGATAAAATACTAATTGTAGGAGACTTTAACATCCACATAGATGACGCTAACGACACATTAGGGCTCGCGTTTACGGACTTGCTGGTCTCACTAGGAATAAAGCAAAATGTTATTGGTCCAACTCATCGCCTAAAGCATACACTAGATCTAATTCTGTCTTATGGAATTGAGGTCACTAATGTAGACATTATACCACAAAGTGATGATATTACAGACCACTACCTCTTACTATATAAGCTGTGTTTACCTGAAATTAGCAGATCCGCTCCGATATATCGCCCTAGTAGAACTATTGTTCCGTCCACTAAAGATGAATTTATAAATAACTTACCTGATCTTTCTCTACTTCGAAATGCACCCGCAAACGCAAATGACCTTGATGTAGTAACCAGCAGTATGGATGCCATCTTTACTAGCACTCTAAATACTGTGGCACCCATCAAACTAAAAAAGGCTAGAGAGAATAAAACTACACCATGGTATAATAGTCATACCCGCGCTCTCAAAACAGCAGCCCGTGCCCTGGAACGTAAATGGAAAAAAACTAACTTAGAAGTCTTTCGAATTGCATACAAAGACAGTATGTCCAGCTATAGGAGGGCTTTAAAATCTGCCAGGGCTGAGCACCTCCGCAAACTGATAGAAAATAATCAAAACAATCCTAGATTCTTATTTAACACCATCGCTAAATTAACAAATAATCGGTCATCTTTGGAACAAAACGTTCCACCGCAAATTAGTAGTGATGACTTCATGAATTTTTTCAGTGATAAAATAGAAGGCTTTAGACAGAAAATAGGAGATATTAAACCTTCTGCACCGCCTTATACTTCAGATCCAGTAAACATGCCTCTGAATCTAAATAACCTACAGTGCTTTAAAATCATAGAACAGGAAGAGCTAGACAAAATTATAAATAGCTCTAAATCAGCTACGTGTATATTGGACCCAATTCCAACAAAGTTACTGAAAGAATTGCTACCTGTTATAGGAGAACCTCTTCTTAACATTATCAACTCTTCTTTATCTTTAGGCCATGTTCCAAATCCTTACAAGTTAGCTGTTATTAAACCTATTATTAAGAAACCACAACTGGAACCCAGCAACTTAGCTAATTATAGGCCTATTTCAAACCTTCCATTTATATCTAAAATACTAGAAAAAGTTGTTTCTGCTCAATTATGCTCCTTTCTGCAGACCAACAATGTTTTTGAAGTGTTTCAGTCAGGTTTCAGAGCTCATCACAGTACAGAAACTGCATTAGTGAAAATAACCAACGATTTACTCTTAGCTGCTGACCAAGGGTGCATCTCGCTATTAGTTCTACTCGATCTTAGTGCGGCATTTGACACCATTGACCATGGTATCCTTATTAATCGCTTAAAGTCTACAGGTGTCCAGGGACATGCCCTACAATGGTTTAAGTCATACTTATCTGACCGTTACCAGTTTGTAAATATAAATGGACAGCCTTCACAAATCAGCCCAGTAAAATACGGGGTGCCTCAAGGATCAGTTTTAGGCCCTTTACTGTTTACAATATACATGCTACCCCTGGGAGACATTATTAGAAGACATGGGATCAGCTTTCACTGCTATGCAGATGATACTCAATTATATATTTCAACTAAACCTGACGAGACGTCTAATCTGTCCAAGCTAACTGAGTGTATTAAAGATGTTAAAGACTGGATGACCAACAATTATCTTCTCTTAAACTCAGACAAAACAGAATTATTACTTATTGGGCCTAAATACTGTACACAGCAGATCTCACAACTCGACCTACAATTAGAGGGATACAAAGTTAGCGTTAGCTCTACTATAAAAGATCTGGGTGTCATATTAGACAGCAATTTAACTTTTAAAAATCATATTTCCCATGTCACAAAAACTGCTTTCTTTCATCTGAGAAATATAGCTAAGTTACGAAGTATGCTATCCATCTCAGATGCAGAAAAGCTTGTCCATGCTTTTATGACTTCTAGGCTGGACTACTGTAATGCACTGTTTGCTGGCTGCCCAGCATCCTCTATTAACAAACTTCAATTAGTACAAAATGCAGCTGCCAGAGTTCTTACCAGGTCTAGAAAATTTGATCACATCACCCCAATTTTATCCTCCTTACACTGGCTGCCTGTTAAGTTTCGTATTGAATTTAAAATATTGCTTCTTACATATAAAGCTTTAAATAATCTAGCTCCTGTTTATCTAACCAATCTTCTGTCTCGCTACAATCCAACTCGCTCTTTAAGATCTCAAAACTCAGGGCTTCTGGTAGTACCTAGAATAGCAAAGTCGAGTAAAGGAGGTCGAGCCTTCTCATTTATAGCTCCTAAACTCTGGAATAGCCTTCCTGATAACGTCCGAGGCTCAGACACACTCTCCCAATTCAAAACTAGATTAAAGACCTATCTGTTCAGTAAAGCATACACTTAGTGCACCACTTAGGGGGGCTTCCACACAGGTTATGCATCTTGCTGATATACACTGTGAACATCAGCTACGCTAATTATTTTCTTTATTCTCCATTTCCACCTGGGGATACTCTTCCCGAGGCCCTCAGACTATGCAGAGTCACTGATTCGATCCAAGACCAACGACGAGATGATCCCAAGGTTTCCATATCCTGGACCTGGCCGAATCCTGAACAACTACTGCGATGGTCATGGAAGAGTGGAGAACATGAGACTGTTTCCTATGACGCTCCAGAGACAGACGAGTCTTCGCTGAGGCCAGCTTCCAGCCTCCGCCACTGAGACTGCAGCTCTGCACAAGACGTTTGGCCAGCGGAGAAATTAAAATGGTCGTGCCCAACTGAGTCTGGTTTCTCTCAAGGTTTTTTTTCTTCACTTCCGCCTTTAGTGAAGTTTTTTTTCCCTCTCCGCTGTCGCCACTGGCTTGCATGGTTCAGGATCTGTAGAGCTGCGCATCGATGGATTTGCTCTTCAATATTTGGACTCTCAGTAGTGATTATTAAACCACACTGAACTGAGCTCAACTGAACTGAACTTAAACACTACAAACTGAACTACACAGTTCCTATTTACTGTGACCTTTTATGTGAAGCTGCTTTGACACAATCTACATTGTATAAGCGCTATACAAATAAAGGTGAATTGAATTGAATTGAATTGATCACCAAGGACCATAGTTTCAGATAAAAATCATCTTCAATGTTCTACGAAACCCAAAAACAAAAACAATTACATCTCGGATGACTTGAGGGTGAGTAAATGTATTGAGTGAAATATATCATTAAATTATTATCATTATATTTAATAATTATTATCATCATCCTCATCTTGTCAGCTTTGCACAGAACTGTTATATCAGTGCAATCAAATTATAACTTAACTAATCTAAAAACAAAGTCTACCAGACGCTGAATCACATTAGGATGCAAAGCCTACAGACCACAGTCTTTCCATGAAAAGGCTGAACAGCAGTCGTGCTAAACAGTACTAAAAATGACTGCAATAAACGGCTGCTAAAATATTCTCTGTATCTGTCAGGTCTGTGTAATGTGATCTCAGCAGGGGGTCTGTCTCTTTCTCACTTGCGGTGCCTGGTTAAATCATGATGAAGCTCCGAGGAACAACTATTCTCTGAACTGATTCATCCAGCAAGACTCAAACATCATAACAGCCCATGTCATTAATGACTAATAGCTGCTACCTTGCTTGCCAGTAAAAAAAAACAAAAAAAAAAACAATGACTGATCAAAACTCTGATGTAAAATATAGGGTCTCTTTAAGACTAAAGTTAATAGTACATTAAATATTATGGCAGTTTTTGGTAGATTCCACTTGTTAGTATTTTGCTAATAATAATTTATTTTTGTCTGTGTTGACAGTGAAATATGTCTCGCTAAGAAAAAAAATAAAAAAATTATATATATATATATATATATATATATATATATATATATATATATATATATATATATATATATATATATATATATATATATATATATATATAAATAAAAAATTTTCAAATTTGTTATCCCCAATCTCTGTATTTCTTCAGGTACTGGAAAAAGATTGAAATTCAGCAGGACTAGTCATTTAAAGAGGAAAATTCATATTTGGTTTTGCTTTTCAACCAAGCGCAACTTGAATTTTCAGTTTTGCTCAACAGTTTTTCATTTTTGATCTCTACTAATACATCAGCACCTGTAAAACAATACGACTTGAGCAAAATGGAACCAAAAGCAGCATAAATCTCTTTAAAACAGCATAAATCAAATACACTACACTAGGGCTGGGTGATAAATCTATTTTATTAATTAACTCGATTATGTGGTTTACACTGATTTGTTTGAATAAAAATTGGTTTTTGATGTGGCACTCCACTCTGAGCTCCCGTACACGCAGGGGTGGAATTAACTAATAAGGGGCTGATCACAACGAACGTGCTTTTTGCATTGAGAGGTGCATCTTTTGAATGGTTTACTAATGGTCCCTGCGCACCCTGCGTTTTAACTGCCTACTGCGCCTCACGTTTTTGCCGTTGCGCGCAGTATATTCGCAGTAAAAAGTCAACGCTGAGTGGAAAAAGCCAGTCGCGTCTTTCAATCAAATGAAAGCAGAGGCGGGTTTCCGTTGAGGTAACAGCAGTGTTTGTGTTGTCAAGACGAATATGGAGTAGGCAGGGGGCGGTATAAGATTCTGACGGTTTGATAACCTTAAGGCTCGTACACACCAGGACGCTTTTCGTTTGTGTTTATCGTCAGCGTTTTTCAAGATGTTTTTCCGGATTCAAACGCAAGCGATTTTCACAGAAGAGTATGCGAAATCACTCCTTGACGTTAGATGGCGCTACACAACTTTAAGCTTCAGACACCCGCTTGTAACGCAGAAGAAGAAGACAAAGTTCATACGCTTGTTGTTATGGATGGTTCAAGTAGCAGCTCCAGCTCTAGCGATGAAGAAATGATTATTGTTCACCAGAGCATAAAATTTTTACACACATACCTTAGGAATGGTATTACATTAAATTTTGGCGGATTAAAACCTTGACTTTTCCAAACCGCGGTATATCTTAAAAACGGTTATCGTCCCATGCCTAATATGGAGACTTGGAGATTGATGGTTGCTGTTTTAATTTCTCCAGAGCTGTATTACTTCACAAATCTTGAACATCACAATATTATTAAATATTACAATTATAACAATATCAATAGCAGCACTTGCGCACAATAAGCAGCTGATTCAGTTGTTGTCTACACTGTAAAAAATAGCCGGGATTTCGGTAAAAAACTATAAAAATGCTACAATAAAAATCCGTAACCTGGTTAACAGTATGTTTCCTTAATATGAATAACTGTAAATTGACTTTCTCAGATTTCCCCGCATGGCACATCATTTTTATGCATTTTGTTGACATTACTATGGATCTTTTTAGGTATTTCCCCATCAGTTATGTACATTAGAGATTTATGTTACATCTAATGTTGATAAACAATGTTTATTTCATGACTTTAATTTTAATTATGTTACCATACTGGTGTTTAGTAGCTGTGTGAATGACACTGAGCACCTTCTAAATACTGATACACTTTTCTGCTTGTGGGAAAAGTTGTTTGTGATGAGGATTAGTTCATTATATAACTTTCTCATCACCATCAGCATATGGCTGTGTTAAAGTGTCTATCTATGTAACAAAAGATGTGTAGATGTTGGTAATTCAAAATACAGACATATTACCTCTATAAATAAATGACAAAGGGTAGTTTACTGTAAAAATGAGAAATAACTTTTACGGTTTGTACCGTATTTTTAACGGTAAAGTACTAGCAACCACAGCTGCTGTTTTTTTACGGATTTATTTTTTACAGTGTAGTGACAAAAAAAAAAAGCACATTGCGCTTAATTTTTTCCATGTCAACAAAAAGCCTTTGTGATGCGCCCCACGTTTTTGCCGCGTACGGTGTGATTGGCCTCTAAGCGAAGTAAGCAGCAGCTTAGAATCCCAGGAACTAGGGGGCCCCGACCAATGCCAGAAGCCTATATTACTCATATCACGTTTATAAATTTTCTATCATATGTTGTAAAAACAGCCTATAACCTTTAAGATTTTAACGTTACTTCTTTTCAAAACCAGGGGTCCCTATGAATAGTGGACCATTCCTTCCGTACTGCACATGCACATTCAAAGATGGAGTGCGCATGAGTGAAAAATGTGGGTGAAATAAGACAAACAATTAAACGCATCTCCATGATCCTGCTTTCTAGCCGAAACACCTGTCAGATTATAAACGCTGACTAATCTACAAGAAAAAAAAATAGTTATAGAGAAAGAGAATGTTTTGAGTTTCAATGCTAGGGCCCCATGCTTGGAATTGCTTAGGGCACGCAAATCACTAAAGGCTGATTTATACTTCTGTGTCAAACGCACGCGTATGGTCTGGCACAGACTAAGCGTGGTCGTATAGCCCTTGCCGTGGCTAACGTTGGCGCGCACCTCTGAAAAAATGTAACTACACATCACAAGTGAGTGCAAGCTCTGTGATTGGTCGGCTTGGTATCAGCGACAAGTGTGGGTGGTGCTGAGAGCCAACAACCCCCGGGTGAAGCGAGTGCTTACAAGTGTCGAGTCCGTGAAGGAGCTCCAGATGGAAACTGTTGATTTGTCTTTACCTTATCAATAAAGCTATTGCTATTCCGCTGGTTCAAGCCTCTGAATGAGCAAGTTTTAGCTACTTGTACATTATGTTAGTATTCGGAAGAGAAACAAAACTCCCACAAAGGAACTCGACACAGAGGAACATAACCTACTGCCTGACTTGTATGTAACTGTAAATAGATCTTGTTAAACTTAATCATTAAAAGACAGCTAGCAAGGTTTTTGAGGTATTAAAGTTTTCCCCTTTAGCATTTTTATATCCTATAATTATATAATTATGATATGCTTAAGCTAATTATATTTTTATTATAATTCTTTTAAAAGGTCATGTCGCCCAGCCCTACTAAACACAGACAGAAAAAGCGAAAAGAAGTGCAAGTAAAGGAGGAAATGCATTGTGTACTGTATGCCACGCACGCAGACACTGACCTCAGAACAGACACTAGTCTAGATCAGAGCAGATACAACAGCATGAATTAATGACAACACGTCTGTCTGCACAGTATCAGGACGGATGTTGTTTTGACAGTCTATCATTTCCAATACCTGCATTCCTCTTTCTTCTCACTGTCTCTTCTACAGTATTGTCATCACTGTACATTTCTTTGCCTTTAGCAGTATTTTGAGCGACGGGGCTAAATCCCACCTCTTATATACAGTATTTCGATCCACCTTTTTTTGTAAGTGAACAGTTTATTTAGCTTAACAATCCTGCATTGCCAACAAGGCGAAATGTGGGATGTATTAAAGTCTGTTTTATGCAATATGCTGGAGATTTTTGGTTGCCCTAGCAACAGCGAATGAGATGACTTCCTTTCTGCACCCAAAAAGAAAAGTGATTACCCTTTAATACAAAAGCACTAAAGTGATCTAAAAACATTAATGGCTTTATTGATCAGGTCAGGCCTTACACTGAAAGCTGCATAATATGTTATTTAGAGCGCGGGGATGAGATGCTACATAAAGATAAGGCAAATAAAATCAATCAAATTTGGAGCCATGTGGGTGGAAAAGACTAAATCAATCCGTCCTCTAAGAACTGTACTGTTCAGAAAGCACACACATAAGCACACATACATAAGCAAAACTGAAAGACAGACTGCAAACAAACAGGTGCCTTTGAAGTGAGCGTCTAATCAGTTTCAGGATCTCTTCTCTCAGCCAATCAATGGACAGCCCTCTGGGACTCCACCCACAGCGTCTAGACAGCAAGACGTTTGCTGCTCGACTGCATTCTGCAGCGGTGCGAACCGCAGAGGTCAGCCAGGTCACGTCTAGCTGGAGCGCAAAGCAGACACTTGCTCTCCATACCATCCATTCCTGCACCAAGCAAAACTCATGATATACTTGTTAAACGTGACTGAGCGCTGAGTAATGCAACGTCATGATTGTTTTGAATGTCTTGATGTTATCGGCTTTGTACCATGTTTGTATGCTTAAGACACAATTTAAAAAAAAAAAAAAGATTTTTGAACAAGGGTCATGGAGGAGACATCACATTTTGGTTTCTGCAACGAATTAAAACGTACAAAATAATTTTATTTAAATAGAAAGAGCTTTGAATGCAAGTAATGGGTTAACTTTCGAAGTTTCAAATAATTGAATGACAAATAAATGTCAAAATATGGGTGAAACTGTCACTCTGCATATTTTTAGGCATTTTTAGGGATAAAAAAATATGTATACACTCACCGGCCACTTTATTAGGTACACCTGTCCAACTGCTCGTCAACACAAATTTCTAATCAGCCAATCTCACGGCAGCAGCTCAATGCATTTAGGCATGTAGACATGGTCAAGGCGATCTGCTGCAGTTCAAACAGCATCGGAATGGGGAAGAAAGGTGATTTAAGTGACTTTGAACGTGGCATGTTGTTGGTGCCAGACGGGCTGGTCAGAGTATTTTAGAAACTGCTGATCTACTGGGATTTTCACATGCAACCATCTCTAGGGTTTACAGAGAATGGTTAGAAAAGAGAAAATATCTAGCGAGAGGCAGTTCTGTGGGCGCAAATGCCTTGTTGATGTCAGAGGTCAGAGGAGAATGGCCAGACTGGTTTGATCTGATAGAAAGGAAACAGTAACTCAAATAATCAGAACCACTCGTTACAACCAAGGTATGCAGAAGAGCATCTCTGAATGCACAGCTTGCAAAAACTTGTGAATGAACGAAATCTAGTGCTTTGACAGATATTAGCAGTTTAAAGATTGCAAATAAAATTATGTATTTTGCTGCTTGATTCTTCATAAACTGATGTTTCACTCTCAAAATAAAACAAGTCACTATATTTGATCATTTTCTGTGATGAAAATCTAATTAAATGCACTTTTTATGTTTAAAAACCATTCATCTTTGACCGATGTCTTAAAAAACACAACAAAAAGCTGTTCTTTTAAATGGTCAATATCCATGCTTTAAACATAACATATTAAGCAGCACAACTGCTTACAACACTGATAAGTAAATCAGCAGATCAGAATGATTTCAGGAGTATCACATGACACTGACTGGGGACTGGAAAAAATTTGCCTTCATTAAATGTATTAAATAAAATTTCTGCGTCTGTATTTTATTTAAATAAATACCCTTTTAAAAAGAAATCTTACTTCCTCCAAACTTTTAAAGGCCAGTTTATTAGTTTGACATATTGATTGACACAAAGGTTGATTTAAACTAACTAATTCCCTCAAAACGCCCCTGAAAACAGCTCTGTCAGCCTGTGCTTGGTTGAAATGATGCTTCACCTTTCTCCGGACTTGTGAAGGGTGATTTAGCCAGCTCGAGATGCTGTAAATAATTAGAGTCCTAAAAGTTTGTGTTTGCAATGTCCTCTAGAAGAGCTGATGTCAAAGTCAAGCTGCAGCAGCAGAGAGAGAGAGAGAGAGAGAGAGAGAAAGAGAGAGAGAATGAATGTGCAAGAGAAAGAGAGAGAGAGAGAGAGATAGAGAGCTTGGTGCAGTGCTGCAGTGTCCTGTATCAGAACAGAGATCAGCTTTGAAGCATTAGAGACAGAGACATTACAGGCCTCGAACCCCCACGTACAATGGGTCTCTAACACGCATCTCAATCTCCATTACAGGTTAAATGTAGGCACATACTGTGTGTGCGTATTTTATATTTATATAACACACAATACAAAATAACAGCCCTGATTAATCATAAATAAGGATGGCGACATTTTTGAAACATATGACCTTATAACAGTAACATCATTAGAGACAGTGATTTGTAACAACACACTCGACAAAATGAAGACTTGCACAGAAGTTCTGATGGGAAATGTTTAATCGGATATGAACTTCAGACTAAGTTGACTTAAAGATAATTTTTCTTTAACTTTATCCGTGATAAGTCAGGAATAATTATTTACATTAAAGTTACCAAGTACCAGGGTAATGTTAAATTGTTCTCTGATATCTACATACTAGGTGTCTTACAAGTCCAAAAATTCTCCAGAAACGGATAAATATAAAATACAAATAGAGGGATTTGACCATATTTGGAGCTGTCATGAATATTAATGAGCTCTGCTCTGATGCACCTTAGCTCAGTGCCTGCTCGCTCTCTCTCACACACACTCAGACTCAGTCTTAAGGCTAGTTTATACTTCTGGTTGAGTGATCGTTGTGGCTCACGGCGCATGCCTTGCGCGTTGCCGTGCATTTATATTTCTGCGTGCTGTTTGTGTTGCTCTGCAATAACACTTCTGAAACGCTAGCTGGAAGTAGGCTTTTATGTTCCAGTGTCGAGTTTCTTCGTGGGTGTTTTGTTTTTTTCTGAGCGCTGCGCTACCTTCATGTACAAGTGGCTCAAACTCGCTTACTTTGAGGGAGGAACCAGAGGACATGCAACACCTTTATCATAAGGTAAACGCAACATGGGAGATTCCATCTGGAGCTCCTTCATGGGACTCTCATTTTTTGGGAGGTGTGCATCAGCGTCAGCCACGGGAAGGGCTATGCGACCACATGTAGGCCGCGCCGGAGCATATCCTCCGATTGTGGGATTGACACAGAAGTATAAATCAGCCTTCAGACTCAGACTATGTTCCTTGTGATGGTATTGTTAGATAATAATTGTCCTGTCCCATTGTTCTCAATACAGTACTGCAGGAATCAGGCACAATGTTAATACATATGCAAGGAAAGTGCCCCAGGTAACCTGAGGGCTCCATCTGCTAAACCATTTAAGCACATACTTCAGTATATACCCATGGTTGTGCTTGGGCAGCACAATACAGATGAGTTTTCAACAACCAGACTTGTCCAGTTTCGTCTTGAATGCGTCTTAGACCACTTCCCGAAGTGGTTTGAGCAATTTTTTTTTTTGCAGTTGGGAATGCATTTCAGAGGGCATTTACAACACAAAGTGATCAGGTGTAAATAGCCCCTATAGGTTTTTTTTTGGACTTTGAAGTGCCAGTAGCAGTTGATTTTTAAATGAATAAATCAATATCAATATTTCGAATAACCTAACCTTTTAGGGTGAATTATCCCTAACCTTTTAGGGTGAATTATCCCTATGCCTAATGCAAGCATGATGTTTTATAGCCAATGTTAAGACTTTGGCAAGTGTGTTTAGGCTTTAAATTATAATTTGTGAAGATCAACATGATAAATAAAACAATTAAGATCTCAAAAACTTCAATTTTGCTGGAATATTCTGTCAAAATCCCCCAAATACCAATGGATATCCATTGGAGTTTCCAATGATATTTTTGTTGTGGCAATCAGGGAAATGCCAACTTCCAAGTTGTCTTAAAATCATCATCACCATTGAAGCGCTTTAGAAGTATACAGTGATCAATAACTACATCCCAACTCCCACTAGGGGTCAAACAGTAGATACTGTCTGCGGCAATAAAGACAAGTTTAGCTCTGCAGTCTCTGGCCAAGCTGAGCGGTAGTTAGTGTCTTTATCTCCGCTCCACCAGGACCGCAGTTCCCCTCATGCCCCGGCATGCCTCCATCTGTCTCCACACCATAGGACGCCAACCAGGGACCCCAGCCCTATCAAACCCTCTCTGCCATATGCCTCAGTTCTGAGATCAACCACAGGGATCGCTCACAGGATTGCGATAAAACCCAAAAACAGCATAGATAAACAAACTAAAACATAGATGTGCACTACACTAATTTAAGCAAAACGTCTAGACAGTCTTTCGAAGCAGTGAACACATAGGTAGCGTGACCTTTTCCATGTGCCGATCCATAAGCGTCCGGCTGTGAATGCTGCTCTTTTTGGCCGAGGCGTCTCCTCTCCAGTCTAAGTATGTTCTGAGGGGGCGCAAGTAATTTTGAGTTCCTCCGGGGCGTCCCTTTATACACTGATCCGAGTCCAGTTCTGCAGCGCGTCAGATAATGACAGACAGCAGGGTTTGCGGAACGACAGCTGATCCCGGTTCAGCGTGTGTGCGGCTCCTACCCAAAGCCCTTATGCCACCTGACGTTTCGGTGCCAGAGGCCAGATGATGTGGTTCGCAGCAAGACAGGAAGCTTGGCGTACGATGAGTCCGCGTCAGACAGACGGCTCTCAGCGAGACAGGAAGCTTTATTCCCACAAGCAGTGAGTGTTCCGGTCTGGAGTGGCTGCTGTCCCAGCTCTCAGCCTCCAATCACTCACACTCCAAAGGGAGAGTCATCCATTTACTGGCCTTCACCATTAAAGTGTACTCAAACCACCGTGCAACAGATTAAATATTGCAGATTCTGGCTTGTTCTGACAAGCCAGTATTTATTTTCTCTTGTTTATGGCCAACAATGCTTTTTAAGCATTTTTTTTGTAAGTACTGGCAAAAAGCTCTGAGCTCTGCAAAAGTTAGTGAATACCAAAAAATTCTACATGAAATATTGAATAACAAAAAGTTAGACAACTTAAATTTTGTGTTGCCGGTTTCAACTAAATTTAAGTTATACAAAGTGTAACTTAATATTTTTAGTCAGTTTGATTGATGCAAGTTGTGATGACTAGAAAAGTTCATTTGATTCAACTGAAAAATGCAAGTTTTATTGAATTTTTTATAATAAATATAAAATTATAAAATTATTTATTTTAGTTTTCAGTTTATATTTAATTTTTTTGTGATTTTGTTGTCATTTTAAATACGTCAGTAGTTTTTTCCCCAATATTTTGACTTTTTAGTTTTTAAAAAGAAACACGTTTTAGCTAACATTTAATGCATTTAAATTTATTTCAAAGTTGTCTAAAAAAAAGAAAGAAAAAAAAAGAGCATTAAAAGACAACAGATATTTAAATGGGAAAAACACCACCAATTCAAAACCAAAAATGATTTTTCTTTAGTTGTAATATCATTTGATGGTACCAAATATAATGAATTCCTAATAAAAATACTTAAACGAATACTACATTAATATTTACATTTAAACATTAATAGTAACATTTAAAGGTCACCTATTTTACCGCTTTTACAAGATGCAAGATATAGTGTCTTCAGAATGTTTCAGCTCAAAATACCCATAAGATTATTTATTATAGCCTCCAGAATCTGCCAAATTTTTGTAGCTGTTTTTGTAGCCTGCGGCTTTAAATCCAAATGAGCTGCTTCTCCCCGCCCACTATTCCTACATGCATGTCTGCTTCTCCTGCGTTACAGATAAACAGCAGTCAGTGATACAGACAGAAACGGATGAAGCTAAAATACAGCTACTTAGTCAAAAATACTAAGTAAATTTATTCCATCTATTTGTGGTGGAGTTTATTCAAACCTTTCTGAAATGAGTCTCACGCCAACGTTGTTTGCAGTACACACACACAAACACACAGATATGGGCTTTACTGAAGCCATGGTGATTATAGCGGTTAAGAATTACAGCGATTTTACTGTTTTAATTACCAACATGCTCTGTTTTAAAAACATTTTAAACTTATAAAACTGGAACAGACATTTTAATCCCAGTTTATTTTTATTGTTTTATTTTTAAAATGTTCTGTGGGCATTTTTTAAATGTTCTGTAAACGCGTTATTATAGAAACATGGCGCCTGTCAATCAATTCCTACGTTACGTTGGGCCTCAAAAATCACTGGGATTTGGGTTCTATTTTAACGCCAAGAAATAAAAAAAAATGTAAAGAGGCTTGTTGGGTTTATATCACTCCAATATGACAGTGGACACACTATACCTACACATAGTTCTATCCAAACAAACAAACAAAAAAAAAAAAGACAGCCATTCAAAAGAAAATTTAAAATGTATATAAAATGTTTTGTTCACAATAATTAAATAGAAGTTTATATTTTATTTTTTTGCACCATTTGTGATCATCACTCATCCTCCCTATTTGGTTATCTGGGCATTCCGTGGGCAACAGAGTGTGTTTTGTGCAGGCAGACAGGTGCTGATGCACCGTAAGTCCCGCTAAGCTTCTCTTACGCTTTGGAGCGATTTATCATTCCTCAGTCCCCGGGCTCCACGCGCCTCCACGACTCACTGTTACACTTGGCCTGATGCCACTGCCGATCCATCAGCCGACACTCTGACACACCTCACTGTCTGCCCGCAGCGGATGACATCACAGCTGGGACACGGGCTCGTTTTTCAGCAGCGGACAGTCTCCATGAACGTCATTCAGGGGTAACGCAGAGGAACGGCTCACATTCATTATAAACATGAATGAACATGAGGCAAGCCGGACATACACTACCTGTCAAAAGTTTGGGATTAAATAAAAGAAACCTACTGTATTCTGCTCACCAGGGCTGCATTTATTGGAACAAAGAGAAGAGTAAAATCTGGACATTTTTCTTTTTAGTAAAACTGCTCTCTTATGGAATTAAGTTTTAAAATGTCAGCATCATTAGTCCAGTCTTCATTATAACATGATCCTTCAGAAATCATTTCAATATGATGATTTGCTGCTCAAAGAACATTTATTATTATTTTAAACATTTAAAACTGTTGGTCTACCTCAATTTTTTGAGAGAACTGTGCCATGCAGAACATTAAAATGCATTTACATTTACTGATCAAGGACACAGGGTAAAAAATTTTAATTACATTTTTTTATTTCAAATAAATGACATATTTTGAGCTTTCGTCTCATACAGGAATTCTAAAAGTATTTTTTAAGTTAAACTAAATATGCTTTGGTTAACATTTATTTTATTTCCATTCATTTCACAGAAGTTTAAAAGATATAAATGAGCATAAGATATTATTTTGATGTTATTAGATGTGATTGAGCTTTCTGCTCATACCAGAATCATAAAAGTCAAATGTATCATTTTCCACAAAACTACAAAGCAGGGTAAAAATTCAACAGTGATTATTATACAATCACATTAAACGGTGCTTAAATGTTAGCAGGTATTGGACGCGTTTAAAATTTCATTACCGATTGGTACCAAACACGATACTTTTGACAACCCTACTAATGATCTAGTATCAAGTGGTCAGAAAGAAAGAGTAAATCATATTAGAATGATTTCTGGAGGCTCACATGACAGAAGACTGGAGTAATGCTGCTGAAAATTCAACATTGAATATCACACAAATAAATGTAAAATTAAACTACATAAAATAAGAAAACAGTTGTTTTAAATTGTAATAATATTTCACAATTGCACTGTAATTTGAATCGAATAAATTCAGCCTTTGGGACGAGAATAGAATTTATATATTATAGTTTACAGAATTATAGTTGACCAAGTATTGTGGAGTCATTTCGGATAAAAAACAAACAAACATTTTATCAGTATTTTAAGGCCTGTGACTGTGTAAGCATTTTAAGTGAGTTTAAGTGAGTCGAAATAATTTGTGATGTCATTGGCCCATGAACATTTCTTGCTTGTTATAAAACTACATCATAACTGTAACAAGAGGCGATTCAATCATAACTTGATGTTATAACAGCTATTATAACATTATTTATCAATATATGAAACTTTTTGGATTCTCAGAAGCTAATGAAATTTAAAATGTAAAACAGGAAATGTGTCAGGACCATTGTTATGGTTTACATCCCTCAAAATGATCCATACAATGCATGACTTTACAAGTTTATTGTACTTTATTGTACATTATTTTATTTCTGTGCCCGAATACTGTTAAGACTCCTTCATTTACATCATTTTTGTATTTATCTATGCGGGGCGTCAGGGTAGCGCAGTGGGTAGCACGATCGCCTCACAGCAAGAAGGTCGCTGGTTCGAGCCTCGGCTGGGTCAGTTGGTATTTCTGTGTGGCGTTTGCATGTTCTCCCCGTGTTCGTGTGGGTTTCCTCCGGGTGCTCCAGTTTCCCCCACAAACCAAAGACATGCGGTATAGGTAAATTGAATTGACCGAAGTGTGTGTGTCTGTGTTAATGCAAGAGTGTATAGGTCTCTTTTTTTCTGCAGATGCGCTCCTCTAAAAAATCGTCCCATTCAATATAAATGCACAAATTATTTCAAATAGAGCTATTAAAGTTATTTGGTGAAATATCGCAATATACATTTAAGAAAATAAAAATCTCAACGTACAGTTGAAGTCAAAATTATTAGAATTTTAAACAGAGGGATAATTTCTTTCAGCACATTTCTAAACATAAAAATTTTAATAACTCATTTCTAATAACCGATTTATTTTATCTTTGCCATGATGACCGTAAATAATATTTGACTAGATATTTTTCAAGACATTTCTATACAGCTTATAGTGACATTTAAAGGCTTAACTCGGTTAATTAGGTTAACTAGGCAAGTTAGGGTAATAAGACAAGTTATTGTATAACGATGGTTTGTTCTGTAGACAATCGAAAACAAAAATAGCTTAAAGGGGCTAATAATTTTGATCTTAAAATGGCTTTTAAAAAATTTTAAACTGCTTTTATTCTAGCTGAAATAAAACAAATAAGACTTTCTCCAGAAGAAAAAATATCATCAGACATACTGTGAAAATTTCCTTGCTCTCTTAAACATAATTTGGGAAATATTTAAAAAAAGAAAAAAAAATTTAAAAGGGGATAATAAATTCTGACTTTAACTGTAAGTTTTTTTCCCAATATTGTACAGCTCTAATATATTATAGATATTATATATTTTATATTTTGTAAAACGCCATTTTTTTTTTTATATTTATGTAACCAAGTCTGATGGTTAAAATATAAGGGGTCACTAACTTTAACAATTTATTCACTGTTTTATTTTGTACATTTTACTGGACTAAAAAACAAAAAAGTTAAATATGTAAAAAATTCTAAGACAAACTCTTATCAGGTGCTTGTCATGGGAGGGGGGGAGGGGTTAAATAAAGCAATTTGAGCACAGTAAAACCCAATAAATGAAGAGAACTCAAACCAACTGTGTACTGTAAAACCTAATAACTTAAGGCAACTTTACCCGTTTGAGGAAACTGATTGCAACAAACCATTTGAGTTTAAAAAAAACTGATCTATACGAGTACTGTGAACTTACTCCATTTAAGTTGAGTAATGAGGTATTTAATTAACTCATTATCTTCAACACTGAGTTCAAAACTCTTTTCAGATGAGCAGAATTAACATTCTGTAAATTTTGAGTTAATTACACTCCTTTCATTTGATAAAGCTGACTGTTGGGTTTTACAGTGTGTTAACAAGGCAAGTTGGGGTAATTAGGCAAGTCATTGTATATAGTGGTTTGAACTGTAGACAATCAAAATAATATTGACCTTAAAATGGTAATGACAATAACGACATAAGACAAATAAGACTTTCTCCAGATGAACTGTTAAACTGTTAAAAATGTAAGAAATATACAAAAAAGAAAAAAAAAAATTGACAGAAGGGCAAATAATTTTGACTTCAACTTTATAAAACTCTTACTGAAACCAAACTTTTGACCAGTAGTGTAGAATGAATGTCTGAATGGCACAGATGAGAAGTTAGAAGAGAAAGCAGCATCAGATGCCTTCAAGCAACAATAAGCGCTCTGTGGGACTCTCTCTGGCAGCGCATGACACAATCACGTCTGTGTCTCTGAACTGGGCCAGAACCTGCAGCGCGCAGGAAAGGACACAGAGAGTGAGACTAAAACTGGGCCGAACACTAGTCACGACAGCCACTGGCAGCACATTCAGTCCAAGTCTGGACAGGGTCAGCTGACAGACACAGACAGACCCACACACACACACTGAGACACGCAGACACACACACACAGGCCCCTTCTCAGTCTCACATGCATCAAATATTAACAACCAATTAATAAGGCCTGGATAATGGGATGTTAACAACTCTGGACTGTGCTGACATTACTAACAAGTCTGTTCAACATGTTAGATACAGTACATTAAGATCTTTCCGGAGCTCAAAAGTGACATGGTGAATAAATATACAAAGGATCAGATGAACAAATGGGTAGAAAATGAGACCAGAAGAAAAAAGAAAAAGATTACTCATCATGTTTAAGTGTCTCAAGACTAGCATGTTAAATGAATGGAGTATTAAACATGACAGAAAAACATACTGAGCAAGAAATCCATGTATTTGTTTTATTACTAAACATCATGAATAAAAAATTAAGATGCTAAATAATGTGCAGCATTTAAAATAACTGCATTTTAATAATTTAAAATAACTGCACTTTAATCATTTTAATAACTGTATTTTAAATTAACTTAAAATAGCTGCATTTTAATAACTATATAGTAATTATTTAAATTACTGTATTTTAATAACTACATTTTAATCATTTAAAATAACTGCAATTTTATAACTGCCTTTTAATCATTTAAAGTAACTGCATTTTAATAACTGTATTTTAATCATTTAAAGTAACTGCATTTTAATAATTTAAAATAACTGCATTTTAATAACTGCATTTTAATAATTTAAAATAACAGCATTTTAATAATTTAAAATAACTGCATTTTAATGATTTATAGTAACTGCATTTTAAAAACTGCATTTTATTAACTGCATTTTACAAATTAAAATAACTACATTTTAATAACTGCATTTTAATAATTTAAAATAACTGCATTTTAATAACTGCATTTTAATAATTTAAAATAACTGCATTTTAATAACTGCATTTTAATAATTTAAAATAACTATTTTAATAATTTAAAATAACTGCATTTTAATAATTTAAAATAACTGTATTTTAATAATTTAAAATAACTGCATTTTAATGATTTATAGTAACTGCATTTTAAAAACTGCATTTTATTAACTGCATTTTACAAATTAAAATAACTACATTTTTATAACTGTATTTTAATAACTGCATTTTAATACTTTAAAATAACTACATTTTAATAACTACTTTTTAATCATTTAAAGTTACTGCATTTTAAAATAACTGCATTTTAATAACTACATAGTAATCATTTAAATTAACTGTATTTTAATAACTGCATTTTAATCATTTAAAATAACTGCATTTTTATAACTGCATTTTAATTCTTTTTCTTTTATATAATAATTTTTTTTAGGGATTTATCACCTTTATTATGAAAGGACATCAGAGATTTCAGACAGGAAAGTATTGGGAGCAGAAAGAGGGGAAGGATCAGCAAGGGACCTTGAGCCGGGAATCGAACTTGGGTCGCCGTGAGTGCTATATGTCGGCACACAGTACTACTAGGCTATTGGCGCTGACGCATTTTAATAATTTTAAATAATTGCATTTAAACTTTTAATTAAATAGTACATATGATAATAATTATTATCATCATCATACAAAAATTTTTCCATAAATAATAACTTACTAATTTCTCATTTTATTAGAATTGACCATAATTAATTATAATCATTTCACATTATTTATAGTTAACTATTTTTGAATTTGTAATTTCAATAATTAAATATGCTAACAACTTTATTACATTTTAATACTTCAGCTAGCAAAGACAACGGTTCTCATTTTAATTATTTGTGACATTTTAATGTGTTTTAATAATTTGAATACTTCAATGTCCCAGTGATATGACTAGTATTTCAGTTACCAAAGCACATCTTCATATATATATATATATATATATTTTTTCTATATATAATTATTTGCATTAGATGATTCATATTTTAATCTACCTGCATCTTTAGTCATTTTAAGATTGACCAAGACAACATTTTTAATTTTTAATAAAATTAGAAGTATATGTACAGTAATATTTTAGCTTTAGTAGATATTTAGCCATATAAAGTTAATAATGAGATTACCATGTAATAATGAGAGAACTTAGAAATGCAGTTAATCAATATAGCCAAATAAATCCTGGCAAAAAACGATATACAATCAGGTCAAAATAACTAAAAGTAGACACAAAGTAGAAACTACATTAATCACCTCTGCGTCAAGTAAAACTAGTAGCTTTCTTATAATGACATTTCCCATATATAAACAGCAGAACTTGCTAATAAGCTGATTATGGCAGAATACAGAAGCCCTCTCTCGCGCTGTCTGGCCCCAAAATGATCCTGATTGTGTCTAGATGAAGAACTAGATTACAGTCCGGGTCCCGTTAAAGCAACCGGCAACTTTACTGCACGACCACTTCTCTCTAGAATTCACTTCTTCGACCAGAACCAGGCTTAACTCACCCAAAGACTCAATTATTAGCTTATAGTCGTCTGGATTCATATGAAGTCAGAGGGTCCCAACAACTTTTTGTGCCCCAGTCTAAAGCCCCTCTCTCCCGCTGTCTGTCTGGCTCTCTCTCTCTCTCTCTCTCTCTACCCGCGGGGCCACTGGCACAGCTGGCATCATTACGCACCCATCTGATGCCATCTTCATACAAGCACACGCAGAAGAGCGGAATATCATCCCCTTACCTTTGCACGGAGGAATGAGGAAATGTCTCCGTGAGTCTGCGGAGAGTCGCGCCGCCGCCGCTGCTGATCCGCCGGGATGACCTGGATTTCACCGCGCACTCGACGGCGTAAAAATAATCAGGCGCACAGCGGCGAGTGAAGCGGGCGGCGGAGACACGAGCGCACGCGCTCATGGAGGACACATGAAGACATTTCAAAATAAGAGACTTAATGTGAGTCTTCAAAAGAAGAGTTTCACATACTAAAATAATGTTGGTCGTTTGAATGTTGCTTCAGTTTCTTATTAAGTGAGTTAATTAGAATTTTTAGGTGAATTTTTAAAAAAACCGAGGGCGGACTTTGGGGGCCTCAAAACACTCTCTTTCTCTGTAGATATTTTTTAGCTCTAGATTTAATCTCGGGTTTTTTTTTTTTTTCGTTTTTTTTTTTTTTGTAAATAAACTAAGTGGAACCTTTATCTTCTCAATGTAAAATTAAATACAATCAATTCACATGTAAAAAAAAAAAAAGTTCACAAACTAACTATGTACAGTTAATTGGCCATATTTGTGGTTAGATTTAATATTTGCATGTGCAGTAGAATAGGAAAGTTACATTATTCATGGGGTCTCCAGTTTTGAAAAGAAGTAATAACGTTAAAATAGTAATGGTTACAAACATATTTTACAACATATAATAAACAATTTATGAAAGAGCTATATGATTAATAGGCTTCTCGCAATTGTTCGGGGCCCTCGTATACCCAAGGGCCCTAAGTGGCTTACCTCGCTTATTGGCTTATAAGACAACAGTTCACGTTTTAATTTCAGTTCTGTATAAATATGTATTTTCACTTCATTTGAATACTTTAATATGCCAGTGATATGTCATTTTCAAAACAAGACTTCCTTCAAAATAAGAATTTTAAAATAGTGTTGCTTCAGTTAAGTTGAATTTTGTTAAATTGGTGCATTTTTAAAAGAATATTTATAATTAACAAATTTTTGAGTTCATAATTTTAAGGCAACAGTTCACATTTTTATTCTAATTCTTAGTACGATTTCATATTTTCATTCAAAATAAGAGTTTTACATGATAAAATAATGTTTGTCGATTGTTTCGTAACATTTGCTCCAGTTTCAAGATATAAATATGCTTTATACATAAGGTTTTATGATTGAAGATATAAGAATGATAAAATATAACTGTTTCCCAGTGATGAGTTGCAGCTGGAAGGGCATCCGCTGTGTCAAACATATGCTGGATAAGTTGGCGGTTCATTCTGCTGTGGCAACGCCAGATGAATAAAGAGACTAATTAATGAATGAATGAAAATATAGCACACTGCAGTTTAAATTTCTTACATTTTTATATAATTATAGAAATTGTTTATCCTATTGTGTTTTTACACGTCCAGTCTTTCCATTTATTAATTTCTCTCTTCTCGAAACCTGAATCACAGCAGTGACATTTAAGCGTTTTCTTAGAGCGCCCCCTACCTGAATATACGCTGTATATACCGATATCGTTTTACCGAGTTTTAGTAAAAAAACAAACAAACAAACAAAGGAATGAATTACTATTGTATTTTTAAAGCCCTTCGCTTTCTAAAAAAATCCTAAATCACAAAAAAACAAATAAAGCGGTTATTTTTCATTGTGAAGATGGCTGTGATATGTGGAATTAGCTTTCTGTTTAAATTTAAGTAATTTAGGTTTTTGTTTTATTATTATTAATTTCATTATTATATTTTTTATTTTCCCTATGGAAGTGTAGCTAAAGGGTGCATGACACATTTGTAGCAAAATCATTATATACTGTAAAACAGAGATGATAGAACACAACACTAACTCAAACAACACTGAGGTCTGCTGACAAAGCATCTTTAAAAACTCAGCTAGTAAAACCTGGAATCAGATGAACAAGAGAATGAGCAACAGGGACACTTCTGTCAGCTAAAAACAGCAAACCGAGGCTCCAGTTGAAGTCAGAATTATTAGCCCTGCTGTTAAATAATTTTTCAGATATTTTGTTTCCCAATTTCTTTTAACAAAGAGATTTTTTTCAACATTTCTAAACAAAATAGTTTTAAAAACTCACACTGATTTCTTTTATCTTTGCCATGATGCCAGTAAATAATATTTGACTAGATGTTTTTCAAGATACTAGTATTCAGCTTGAAGTGACATTTAATGGCTCAACCAGGTTAAGTAGGGTTAATTAAGTTAGAGTATTTAGGCAAGTCATTGTATAACAATGTTTTTTTCTAAAGCCAATTGAAAAAAAAAAAAAACATTGCTTAAGGGGTCAAAAAATATTGGCCTTAAAAAGATTTTTTTTATTTATTTATTTTTTTATCAAAAACTACTTTTATTTTAGCTGAAATAAAACAAATAAGATTCTCTCCAGAAGAAAAAAAATTAGGAAATACTGTGAAAAATTCCCTGCTCGGTTAATCATCATTGGGGAAATATTTGAAAAAGAAAATTCACAGGAGGTCTAATAATTTTGACTTCAACTGTGTATAGGCTCAACAGAACTGGACAATTCAAGGTTGTAATTGGAACAAAAGAATTTCTGCTGCAGCATTCAGAAGTGGTTAGGAAGGTGTAACAGAGTTTGAAATATTTTTTACACTTTTTAAGCTTCTCAGTACTGAGCTTTTTTACACATTGTAGCCCACCTTAGTGTTGCTGCTGACCATCTCCATCCTTTTGTAACCACACTGTCTTCATCCTTCACAGTCACCAGATCTCAATCCAATAGAGCGGTGGTTCAAAAACCAATACGATGATAAACGAAATTCATGATGCTCAAAATAAGCTATAATAATCTTTAATAGTTTATTTACAGCAATTAAAATAAATAAATAAGTAAACCTATGCTAAACTACGTTCACCATTAAGTTAACAACAATCTAACAGAGGCGAAACATGTTTTGTTTTGTGTAAAATATGAATTCATTTTCATTCATGCCCTTTGCTGTTTTTGTTCAGACTTAGACTGAGCTTTAGGCATTAGAGCAAATATTCACCAAAAATATAAGCATATTGTGCATAAAAACTAACAACTGGATTTAACAACAACAAAAACAGTCTGCTAGGGGTTGTTTTTATGGCATGTGGGGTCATTTAGGATTTTAAGCGAGAGTTTTAGATTTATTGCCATATCAGCTTCTCTGCCTATTTCATGGCAAAACAGAAACAAATTTACAAAAACTTAATAAATAACTCTTAAATAAAACTCTTAAATAATGTTTAATAAAAAGGTTTATACAAAAAAAAAACATCAACAACAATAAATAATACATAGAATATGTGAGAAATCTTAAACTGTTTTTTAAACTTTACTTTTGATAATAAATAATAATAATAATAATAATAATAATAATAATAACAATAAAATGAAATCCCCAATTTCTGAAGGATTCACATTTAAAAATAATGCCTTTAAATTCTCTCCAGAGAAAAATAGTCTGATTTTAGGATTTTTAATAGTTAAAATCATTAAAAAAATCTTCTGAAACACTGAAATAGAGCACTTAAGGATGTGTGGAAACGGAAGATTCACAACTGTGTGATGTCAATATGCATGAAAATCTTCTGGGTGATGTTTCCAGCCTCTTACCGAATCTATTCCACAAATAATTAATGCAGTTCAGTAAACAAAAAGGGGCCCAAGTTGGGACTAGTAGGCGTACCTAAATAAGTATGAGCGTATATATTTCCTCTGTGAACAAAACAAAATAAATCTGTAACACATTTTTATGGACAACCTGTGTGCATGTTTGTTTCAAACCTGATGACACGACGATACCAACACACACTTTTTAAATTCAGTCATAGCTTTATTTTACCTCTAGATGGCACAAGGCCCAAATATACAACACTCTCCCTCTATCTCAGTCCTAAGGAGAAGTGTGAGAGTCAGCAATGCAAACCCAGACTCTCCAAACCGAGACCTCTCTCTCCAGTTCTACTGTGCAAAACAGAGTCTTCTACCATCTCACAACCAGAACCCGAGCGGAGCGGGATCTAGATTAGTGTAGTCTCAGTCAATGAAACACAGACATATTAGATACAGTGTAAGAGTGTCTCTTTTCCCTCCAGAGACGGTTTAAAGCTCAGAATCATCCCATCAGCGTCCAGTCACCATCCTCATGGAGATCCAGTCTGGTCCAGCTCATCCGTTAAATAAATCCAGAGCCCGGCTCAAGTAGCTTAACGTGAGGGTGGGTGAGTAGTGAAGGGGGCTCATGAGACTCCGATATTAGTGTACAAGTCTGTGCTGGTGTGTGTGTGTTCATCACGTGCGTCTACGTGTCCTCTTTTGGGGGCTAATGTGGTCGTGCCTGGCCCAACAACTTCAGCCTGGCTTGGTCGATCACATCCAGCAGGTTCTTGGCGTCTACGGCGAGCGCGTGCGCAGCTGTTAGCATCTGTTTCTTGTAGTCCTGCTGTAGGCTTGTCATGACGTACTGCTGGGCCAACTTCATCTTATTTATCAGCTCAGCCAAATCTGAATTTAGAAGCTTCTGGGCCATTTCGATCTGAGCAGATGGAACATGAGTAAGTTAGTCAAGCTGGTGGGCACAAAACTGAGTATATGACTATTGGTATTTTGAGGCTAGTGTGTGAACTTGTTTACCTCTCTGTGCGTGTGAGCTGGTAATAAAGGTATGGTCTCATCCACTGTGGCCAACAGTGTTCTCAGTGCTAATCCCACTTCCTGAAACATTTTGAAAGAACATAGATCACAAAAATGCTACAAAAATGGTTGTCATTATCAGTGTTGGGTAAGTTCATCTTAAAAAGTATTTGATTATAACTACATAATTATGTTGGCTTGAGAAAGCCAACAAATTGTTATCCTATTAAAACATATTATTGTTATTCCGTCTTTTCAGACTAATTCTATCTCCTCACGGGGCTTTAATGCTACAAGCCCCAAATTTGCCCAAAAGCTGCGCTCTACATTAGATTTGGTTTATTTTTCTTTTCAGATTTATCAGACTTATAGGTTTTCAATAAATCATTTTTAAGCATTATATTTTTCAAAATATTGACTTAAAGGTTCAAGACACCCCCTGGAGTACTTTTTTTGAGATTTGAACAGATTTGTGTGTGTTGAGCATCAGTTAAAACAACGTTACCACCTGTCAGCTTTAATAGGGTATATGCCGAGTGTGTTTCCCATACTGATAAACTTCCGGTGACCTGTTATTGTGAGTTTTTTTCCATTTTATACGGTTCCTTTTACAGCATCGATGTTGTAATATAATTCAAATACAATCAGTTAAACAGACTTTGGCATTCATTTACTTGCTCAAGCGTAAAACGAGACAAAATGCCGTTTGCTCGCACATGCCCGTCAGAATCGGCAGGCTAGCGCAGAAGCTCCATTGAATATACTGGGGTAAAATAAATACTCATATTATAAAGACATGGTAAGGAAAATGTTATTTAATAAAGTGCTTCTTGTACAATCTGAGACCCACTTTATTTCGGATATCACTTAGCCAGTGGAGATCGCTGATTTTTTAAGAAAACAGACCCTTAAACGTGCCGATTATGCATTGACATACAATTCACCGGAAACGATTAACCCAGGTTACTGGCAAATTAAAAGTCCTATTAGCATGCTTCGGCATACACCCCATTGTGGGGAAAACTGAATAATTTTAAGCTTTTGTCGGCTAATTTCATTTTCGGGTTTAAAACAATTTTTGAGGCAGGATCATAATCTGTGATGTAGTGCGAATCTGCTAGTGGAGTGATGACTTGTCAGTTTCTCATTATTATTCATAGCAGAGTTTTCTTATCCTATGAGAAGACCCTGCCTTAATTACTCATGAGAGCATGTGCTTTCCGAAGGCAAGGCAGACCTGCCGAGCTGTGAGACCCAATGACTGGTATTTTCTTAAACCTCTGACCCTTCTCATACAGAAATGATCTTAAGACTTTCAAAGTCGAGAAAAGAAACTAAAACCATTATCAAAACAACAACAAAAAAACCTGATCCAAAAAAAAAAAAGATTTTGTTTGCTAAAGTTTTCAACGTCAGATCATATGCATGTAAATGTAGTAAATGCGCAGTGGAAGTGGAATAGCAGACTTTGGCAAACAAAAAACATTGTATGATTACAGCTGAACAACTGAAGTCACATGAAACATTAATATGAATAATAGATTTTTGGTTCCATTTTTCAACCCTTGGTGTCTGTGGAGGTCAGAGAGCTCTTGCATTTCATCTAAAATATCTTCATTTGTGTTCCAAAGATGAATGAATGTCTTAGAGGTTTGGAACAACATGAGTAAATGATGATAATATGCTCAATTGTGGATGAATATCCCCTTTAAAATCATCAACAAAAACATTTTTAGTGACTATATAGTAAACATATAGCATTTTTCTCAGTTTGTGTTGTACCTTCACCATGGGCACGTATTCTTCAGGTGGTGCAGGCTGGATTTTACTGGACATCTCAATGACTGCCTTCACCAGTCCTGTCACATTTTCATACACTTTATCGTTGGAGCGATCCAAGTTTGCCGTTGGGGGTGGATTGATCTCCTGAGGCTGAATCTAGACACAAACATAAATAAGTATTTTAAATGATGCATTAATTACGATTCCTATGCATATAAACAAAGGATTTAGGATGAAGGTTTGTGTTATTGAGTCCATGTTATGTGATGATGAAGTGAGAGGTTTGTGTTATGGAACTAATTTGACACTAGATGGCAGCACAAGCAACTACTGAGACCCGTCACTACATTCAATATGAGCAGATTCAACCTCAGTCTGCACTGATTGATTTGAGTACAAATGTGACATGATGACAAAACGAATGGGCAAAAAAAAAATCCCACATAAAAAAATATTTACAAACTAATAACAGAATCTCTACTAGTTTGCACTACAACAAGCCCAAACTAAAATAAACAAAAAGAAAAAGAATCTGGCAAGCTGTTTTAGCTGTTAATCTATAAAATATACTAGTATCTATTTCCATGCAACACATACTTATTTAGATATTAGCATCTTTTTACAACGTTCATTTCCAAGATGTAAAATAAGTCTCTGATGTCACCAGAGTGAGTATGTGAAATTGCAGCTCAAATAAAACTTTAGAACTCTTTAAAACTGCCCCTTTAAGGCTATGATCCTAATTGTGCTGTTTTGGTGACTGTCTCTTTAAATTTAAATGAGATTATGCTCCCAGCCTTCTTTTCAAATGTGTCAGCATAGCGGCAAACAGGAATAATGTTCTATATGCTAATGAGAGAGAGAGAGAGATCATCACTAATGGGCGGGGCTTTCCTCCTCTGATGACATGTGCAAAGGGAGTTTTTAATCAAGTCTGATTATCAAAAATAAAATTTATACGTTTTTTACCATTAAAATCTGGTTATTTTAACCCACATTTTTCAACACAACTGTATTTAAACCCCTTATACAATAGATTTTTGCATAACAGGTCCCCTTTAAGTACTAATACATATTTAATATTTACATTTCTTTTCTCTGTACTAGGACTTTTTCGTTAGATGCAAGTATTAGTCCTTAGATACTAATAATTTAATAATTATATGCTAGTACTTATTTAGTAGTAACTAGTAATTACTATTACATGTCCATTTTTGTCAATTTTTGTCAATGACTTAAGGAATCTCACTGAGATATAAACTATTGAGTTTTGATTAGCATGTGTTCCAATTGCCATTAGTGCATATTATTAACTAATATATGAATAATAATAATAATAGTAGTTATTCTGTTTTCGAACGCAATTACTCCAATAACTAGTATCAGTTATTAATAGAAAGTAGTCTAATCTTACTGCATTTTTTTACTTGACTTATGTTAGGACTACTTCGAAATACCCCAGTACACTTTAAGTAAAATGTTTACTAATAACATTTCTGTATAGATTTAATGGACATTAGCAGTTCATTAATACGTACACTGCCTTTCCAAGTTTTAGGAACAACAAATAATAACTCGACTTCTACAGTAGTCGATCATTTGGTATCAGAAGTGGCTTATATGAAAGGCAGAGACCTCTGGATTACGCTTATTACCAAAATAAAATCTGATCATGCCTTGATTTTTAATGATTTAATTAGGACAGTAAGGTCTGACTTTGCTTAGACAAAAGCCTTGTAACTTAACAGAAATAACGTACAGTATAGAATATAAAGTCATGGTGCAGTGAAAAAGAGTTAATATTGTGTATGACTCCCATGAACTTGGACGACTGCATCCATACATCTCTGCAATGACTCAAATAACTTATTAATAAAGTCATCTGGAATGGCAAAGAAAGCGTTCTTGGAGGACTCCCAGAGTTCATCAAGATTCTTTGGATTCATCTTCAATGTCCATCTTACTCCAGACATGCTCAATAATGTACATGTCTGGTGACTGGGCTGGCCAATCCTGAAGCACCTTGACCTTATTTGTTTTCAGGAACTGTGATGTGGAGGCTGAAGTATGAGAAGGAGTGATATCATCCTGCTGAAGAATTTGCCCTCTCCGGTGGTTTGTCATATAATGGGCAGCACAAATGTCCTTATACCTCAGGCTGTTGATGTTGCCTTCCACTCAGCAGATCTCTCACACGTCCCATTCCTTAATGTAACCGCAAACCATGATTTTTCCATGACTTTTCTGTGAGAATCTTGGGTCCATGTGGGCTCTAATAGGTCTTCTGCAGTATTTGATATGATTACAGTTCAACAGATCTAATAAATAGAAATAAATCTACCTTCTGCCACTTTTCCAAATGATCAACAAGAAGTTATTATTTGTTACTCTTAAAATTGGGATCGACGACAAGACTTTTGTCAGGTAGTGTACAATTATATGACAAATAATTATTAGCACCTTAATAAATTATTAGATTATTAGTAGAACGAGTAACTACTGAATTATTAAAAACGAGTGTCTATTTAGAAGTATGAAGTACGAGTATCTAATGATCAAGTGTTATAGGTACCGGTTTTCTAGTATCTAAATAATAAGCATTAGTAGCTAATTAATTAATAATAAAAGATACTTGGAAAAAAAGGTATAGTAGCATGAAATTAGATACTGGTATGATTTCTAGATTAAATGTTAAAACTGCTTGACAAAGGGTTGTGCACAGTGATAAGATCCACACAGTGGTAGTTCAGTTTAGTGGATAATTAAGTTATGATTGTAAATGATATGGCTGAGTAATGACATAGCAACTGGTTAAAGAGGGGCACAAACACAGACAGAAACACACGACTGAGTCTACAGGTGGTCTTACCCTCCAGGGCTACCAGTGCAAAAACAGTGCAACAGAGGAAGGGCAGAACAAGAGAATATAGTGCAGAGAGAGAGAAAGAGAGAAACAAAGAGATTAATAAATACAACTTCACATACGCATGCTGCAACGAAGGAAGAAGGAAACAGCTGGCGGTCACAATAGCGTTCTGTGTGCAAGTCAATGTAAAATAAATATACTCAACATAATGTGTAGCATACTGATACAGAGATTTTGAAATTAGGATGTTAATTAGTTGTACAATAAAATCTTTAAAGTGAAAGTTAAACTGTTTTTCATGAAATAGAATAGTATTTTTGAGTAAAGTTCTAAGATAAGACAATAAGAAATATCTACTAAACAAAAATTGACCACAAAATTACAGTATGCATCAAAACTGTGTGATAGACGCACCATTACACCCCTGATGTATATCTATTACCGCTTTTACACTAGTACGGTATGGTACAATCTGGCAAGGCCACTGCAGTTTGGTACAGTTTAAAGTGGTATTATCACTACAGTTGCGCTGCCTCTACTGTCATGACATCATAGTAAACGCAACATGAACCAATGCGTCAAACAAACCAACTCACAACACAGAGGCAGTAGATGCTGCAGATAGAATAGTGTTCTTCAACAGTATCTGCTGCTGACCATTTGAATATAGTGGTTTCGGTGTCTCTTTTAGCAAATTCAATAACACTGGTAGTGACATTTTGTCACCTTGGAATTATAAGGTTCTCTCTGCGTTCTGAATGATTTTGAGCTATTGAGATTCAAAGTTTTTGCATTCCATTAAGCAAACAGAATGTGTGAAACATTTGTTTTTAAAATAAAGTCTTAAAATGTAAACAACTTATAAAAAACATCCCATAATGTAAATAAGTTGTCATTTAATTAGAATGAGTCAATTTTTGACAAAAAAGTCAGATAGAAACTTATAATTCTAAGGTGACGGTTTGTCTTGGACCAATCAGTGATCAGCAGTGTGCATAAGCAAAGACTGTAGAATACACAAGACATGTCACTCGTATAGTGATATATTTGAATAGGGAAAAGTATAACGGTCAATATGGCGAATGAAGCCCCGCCTTCTAGTACAGGAGCCAATCACTGATCGCTATAGTTCGGACCAGACGTGAGTTTCTGCAGATTTTGTGTGATTCCAACATTTAGAAATGAAACTAAAGACACAGTTGTTGTTTAATTTTATTAGTGATTCCTAATATGAAATTTAATCATAAGCTTAGCAAGCAGCTAAGGAGAATTTTATGTGTCCCCATTCAAATGCCCAGGAGGCATTTCAAAGATGGCCACCAAGTAAAATGACTTGCCTTAAAGGGACTTTGGCATAAATCACATTTTGTTAATGGTATGGCTCACTTGGAACCTCATCTTACTGTGATGGTACTAAAAAAGTACTAGGTTCGGAACACAGTGGAAAAGACTACAAAAGTGAGCCATCCCAAACCACACTTAATAATACAATGGAAAAGCATTTAATACTTCTTTTTTTTTTTTGTCAGTGCACAGAATAAGAAATAATATTGTACTTTTTATTAATATCTAATATCTAGAGTACAGTCAGCTATATCGTTACTGTGAAGCAGTTCTATATGCCAGGTCTGCCCAAGCTTTTTCTTATGAAGTGCCAAAAAACAAATATCATTGCGAGCCGTGGGCCGAAGGTAAATATATAGTTAACTATATGACATTAAGGTTGGCATGGGTAATTTCCCAATTTATTTCCAAATATTTCAAAATGAATAGAAAACATTACTTTGAATTGTATTAGATAATGCAGTATAGCTTTTTAAAATGATAACTTATTGCAATTAAACCATAAACAATCACATTGATAACACAGTGGAGTTCAGGGCTGAATACACCAGTCAAGCAGAATTTGCCTTTGCTTTGATTTGCTCACCGAAGTCTTTTCATCGTCCTCTAAGGTGACAGTATGTGCATTTAGACAAAATCTGATTAATTTACATCATTTAATTGAAACTTTTCATTTCAGTTACCTTTTAACAGTTATACAAACAAAGTGTTGCATTAAATTTGAATTGACAATCTCTAACCCATCGCCATCATTCTACCTCTTCTCAGATTGAATGGCAGGCCAAATTAAAGGTTATCAGGGGCTAACTTTGGACCACGGGCCCTAGTTTGGGCATCTCTGATCTAAGCTATTTAAGAAAATCTCAACAACAACATCAAATTGGGCCTTTCAATAAATTCCAAGAAATCTAATGTTAATTTGTAATTATTTAAAATGTTTTGATGAATCAAAATATGCTGTTTCCTGCTGACTTGCTTCATGCTCACATATTTTGATACTAACCTCTTCTTACAAATTCATACAAACTTGCCACCTTGTAAAATTAAAACACTTTAGCATGAGATCACCTTTAAAACCCTTATCCAAACGTATTGAAGCAACACCAACATGTTTGTTGAGTGTTTTTTATGGGACCTTTAAATAAGCATTTTCTCCTGGCCAACAAACATCCACCCACAGGTAAAAGCTCACACACTCCATTCAAATGCACATGGTTTTCTAATCATATTTTCCATTCTGCTTTGCATTTCTGCTGTTGTTTGTGACCCACAGCATCAGGAAAATGTGCTGCAATGGAAACTGCCTGGGCTCTCGGTGTGCAGGGATCTTTTTTATGAGAGACCCCGCTGAACAATTGTGCGTGTGCGTGTGTGTGTGTGTGTGTGCGTGTATTTGAAAAGAGGTTTTCAGGAATGAGGATGATTTTAATGAGGCTTGGCAAACAGCATCTGTTGGCATGCTAACTGCTCCTGAAGGCGACCCGTGAGTGCAGATGCTAATCTTACCAGCCTCTCAGAGTGTGTGTGTGTGTGTTTCAAACTTTATGTGGTTTAAAAACAGCACGCATTGGTTTATGTAAAGTTACAGATGCACAATGGTCATTTGAAGCTGTAAAAAAGCTAAGTTTAGATAATTCTGGTACCTTGACGCCTTCATTGTAGCTCTCGGTAGGGTTGAGGCCAGAGACTCCTGCTGCGTGGCTTGGAGCTCCGGGACGAGGGGGCTTTTTAGGAGGGGCTGCATGCTCTGTGGGTGACAAGAAAAAGACATGTCTGTAGGTCAACCTGCAGTGAAAAGAGCTAACATCAGAAAAAGACATTTTCAAGAGGCCCAAATTGATACTTTCATACGCTGACAGCAGAGAAGTATGTACTGTAGACTGACATTCAAACGTTTCAGATCACTTTGATTTGTTTTCTTTTTGAATGAATAGAGATAAAAAGAAAAACATCATATGACAACAAACAGATGGAAAATGTAAACCAACTGTACTCAAGCAAAAGTACCATCACTTTCCAAAAATGTGTGAATGTACTGCGAGGAGAAAGAAAGTGTAAAGAAGAGTAAAGAAATAGCTTTAAAAGCATTAATCTACTGTAAGTTAGTAGTTGTCAGTAGCATTAACTGACACTCATCAAGTACTCATTAGTACTTTTACTTTTTAACATGCCAGTCTGCTGATTTTCCTCTACTATCTTTAGCCAATCACATTGATGAATAAAATACAATTTTACAAAGTAAATTAAAAGACAACTGAAGCAAAATAAAAGTAGTTACACAAAGGGAATATAAGCAGTTACAAAAATCAGAGCAAGTTAAAGCACTTCAGAAACTACTGAGTAAAAAAGCATTAATCTAATGTAAAATTACTTAGTAAGTCAATAAAAAGCAAGTAAAACAGAGTAAAAATCACTTTGAAAAAAATATTTAAGTAAACTTTAGTACACTTACTCTATGTATTATATATACAGTACATTATATATAAGACAATTTTACTGAATTCCAGGCTGCAGATTCCCTACTATTTTTCCCTTGTCAACTGAATCGATGGATACAATACAGAAGCATAAAAACTTTACTTAAATACTTATACTAATACTTTGTTAAAGTACGTGAGGATTGTGTAATTATATTATTTTGCACTTTACTACCCATTATTATTACCCTCTTATTATTACCCCTGACTGATAAATGTTTCTTGAGAAGTAAATGAGCATGTTATAATGACTTCTGAAGCATTGTGTGAATATGAAGATGGGAAAAATGCCTGATGATTATTCAACTTTGAACCAATTAATACATAAAATGTAAAAATATATGAAATAGGTAACAGTAATTTAAAATTGCAATAGTATTTTATAACATTACTGCTTTTAAAAATAAACAGCCTTGGTGAACATAAATAAAACATACCGACTCCAAACTCGCCATTTACACAGAACTCATTTTTCCATTCCAATGCACTTTTTTAAAATAGTTTTTGTATGCAAATGCACTTGACGGACAGCTGTGACCCCTATACTAACATCTTGTGAATTTGCCACCCCTAGCACATGAGGACCATGTTTTTAAGATGCTTTGTTGACTTGTCGAATTGTAATTTATACACACACAGTGCTGCTCATCACTGTCAGTTGCAAAGCAGTTGACCAATCAGAAGAACTTGGAGGCGGAGTAAAGTTTATTGGACACTGAATTCGAAATTATCGCATGTTAAAAAATAAATTCGATCTAACGTTGTGTCAATCATATTGACACACTGCCTCTGAAACTTTCGTCTGTCATAAAAAAATTCAAACGGCGGTTGTTTTTTTCTGCTTTTCACACCCAAAAAGCATTTTGAGAGGTATTTTGATAGTTCAGAGCCACAGTACAAGCGAAAAGCTAAATACAGAATGCCGTCACTTGAGCCACAGATAACTTTATGACAATCACAGTGCATAAAATAAAGACAGAATGTGGCGGACAGTTCAAAACCCCTATATGCTGGATTCAGAGACTGGTGCACCCTGATGCTGTTTGGTTTAGTGTGTGTGTCCATTCATTTGACGTACTGCTCATTATAATAGAAAGCATGGTCTGCTTTCGGTCCGTTAATTATCAATATAATGTAGATACCAATAATATAAAGTCTATATGTACTGCCAGTCTCTGTTCAAGATTTGTTTACGTACGTGAATGTGTGAAATATCACAAGCAATGTATCAAAATCCCACTGATTTCCTGAAATAAACTTTGTATTTCAGGATAATCCAGTGCAGCTTTTTGATAATAAGCCGAATTCTCTTTCCTCTGCAGTAGGCCTATTGGATTAGCTATGCACTACTAAGGAGAAGAGAGGAGAGGAGAAATCACTGCTTCAGCTGACTCTGAAATGTTTTGTGTTTTTCCATTATGGATTAATTAATACGCATCGGACTGAGTGTGCAAGGGTTTGTTTACATGACGAACTTTTCGCATATGAATACGAAAAAAAAAACACATTCGAAAATTTCGGACTTCAGTGTGCAAAGCTTCTGTGTACAGTAGCAACTAGCAAGTGGGCATGACAACACGTTTTAGAAGCAAAGACGTGTTCTATGTGAATGGCCCCTAAGAACATAAAACGACATGTCACATAAATAGAATTGGCCCAGAACTCACCTGCTTTCCCTATAGGTTGGTAGATGTGCTGGTTTCCAGTCTGCAAAGCAAAAACACAGTTAAAAATATGCAGGAGCCAAGACAGACTGTGCCATGTGTGTTGTTGTGGTCTGGGTGGGGAGCAGCTTGGATGCCTGGCATGCCAACACACACACATACACATCTGCCAAGACCACAGAGAATCAAAGAGGACGGCCCAATGGGACGGGACAGACATTCAAAACCACTGCAGTAGACAAACAAGCTCTAGAGCAGCTGTGAAGATCTGCTTGCAAAGATCCAGATCATCACACGCATGAAAAACACTCAAAAACTAATAGACATCTGCGCTGGTTCTGCATTAACATAACAAGTGGGAGTGCAGAGCAGATTGGGTTTCTTGAGTGTCCACTGCTGGTTGTTTCCACACAAAAGGGCCCTTGTCCTTGGTCTCTCATCTGATTTTTTTTTTGATAGATATCCAGCTATGATAGACATTTCAGCACCTTCAAGCTTATAAAAGCCACTATGGCAAAACAAATGCACATGAAAATATTCCATGCTGAGATTCCAATAGTATTCACACTTTATTTTGATGGTCCGTTTGTTGAAATTAAGTTACATTGCAACTAATTCTCATAAGATTAGAAGTAGACTGATATGGGGTTAGGGTTAGTGTAAGTTGACATGTACTTTCAAAGTTTCTTATAGTCATTTAAATGTCTTCTGAAGGAGCAGTATCAACAGATCATAAGCAGACAGTCTACTAATGCTCAAATGGACCATCAAAATAAAGTGTTACCTCCAATAGTCTGAGTCTACTGTTAAAAAAGTCTCTGTTTTGCATGTTTTTACATTAAAATGAGGATTTATTGTAATTATAATAATAAAAAATTTGTTATTAAATTATTATTTAAAAAGTAACACAGACTATCCAAGTCTTTTTTTGCAGATGTTCAACCTTTCTATTTTGATCAATCTCAAATTATGATATTCAGGTTGATGATGAGATGTCTACCTCATTTTTTCCAACAACGCCATAGAATGCCACAAAAATGGGTGAAAAAATGTTAAATCGTGTAATATATTAAATAATAATGACCTTTATTTAACCAGTTAAGTCAATTGAGACCCAGTTCTCATTTACAATGACAATCTGGCCAAGAGGAAACATAAAAAGCAGATACAAAGCAGCAGTGACACAATACAATAACAATTTTACAAAAGCAGAAAATAACATATCAAATCGAGGAAAAACTTTAAACAGGCACAGTGTTCTTGTACTATTAACTGGACTGGATTTTAAAGGAAGATAGTGGAATAAAAGTGTTAAAGTAAAAATAAAATGAAACTTGAAGTGATCATACTTCATTTTATTATATTTAAAATGGCAAACAAAATGTGATCCTTAAAATCTGTACAAAATATTTCTTGTTTTAAATATGAACAATATGTCAGTTTTTTGGTTTAAAAAAAGTATCATTATTTGGTCTAGAAGTAATAGTTAAATTTTTATTGGTTTCTTTTTTCATTAGAAAATTATCTGTATATCTCTTTTAATTAGATGATTTTGGACCCCCACTGTAACTATATGTTGATGTGTTTCACAGAGGCATTTCACATTTGTCAGTCTCCCACCGAAAACAATTTAAGTGAAATTCCTGTGCATGTTCAGAATTCCCCCACAGCGAGTGTTGACGCCCATCTACAAAATAATTTACTGCAGATGTCCATGAGCTGGAAACACCACTATATTTAGCATGACCTGATCAGATGATTAACACTCACTACTGTGTGTGGATATCAGCACTTTGAGCTCTTCTTGTACAGAAGGAATTGCAAAAATGCTTACTTTTTATTATAGTATGTCAAAAAAACTAAATAGGTAAAGGCAGATTTTTTTTTGCTAACAATCCCCATTTCAAAAAAATGAAGCATTTATTCGATAAAAACACTAAATAGAGTACTTATTTATTAATATAATTTATTTACAGCAATGTAAAAGTTAAAATTTCAGTATCATCACATGATTCTACAGAAATCATTTCAAAAGGAATTTATAAAAACAAAACAAAATAAGTAAAGGCAGATTTTTTTTGCAAACAATTCCTTTCAAAGTTAATGAATAAAACGTATACTATTTACAAAGTTTTCTGAAAGTTATATCCTAATTTAATAAATGGGGTTGACTCTTTTTATTTCGAAAGATTCCTGTTCTCATAAATGATGCATTTATTCCATGAAAACACTAAACAGAGTATTTATTTATTAATAGAATTTATTTACAGCAATGTAATAGTTTAAATTTCAGTATCATCACATGATTCAACAGAAATCATTGTAACATTTCAGAAGGACTTGCAAAAACGCTTGCTTTTTATAAAAGTATAATAAAAAACAAAACAAAAGTAAAGGCAATTTTTTTTTGCAAACAATCCCTTTAAAATGAAATCAAGAAAACTTATACTATTTATTAAGTTTTCTGAAAGTTATATCCCAATTTAATAACTGGGGCTGAAAAGTTTAAATTTCAGTATGGTCATAAGTCTACAAAATTAACTGTAACATTATAATTTGCTGCTTATTTCTTATTATTATCATCAGTGTTGAAAACAGATGTGACGCTTCATTTTGTGCAAACTATATCTCAGACTCTTTGGCTAATAGAACATTCAAAAGAACGCAATTTAGATTTAATATACACCACAGCAAATGCCTTTACTGTCACTTTTAATCAGTGTAATGCATCACTGCTGAGGACAAAGTATGAATGTCTTTCAAAACACATCTTACTGACCCCTATCTTTCAGACAGCGAAGTATTTTGAGAACATTTTATATAAAAATAGAAGTAAATTGACCAAAAAACCCCCCCAAAAAAATATAAATAAATAAAGAGAAACTCACTGGTCCCTGAAGGCTTCCATCGTCACGCTCAGTGCTGCCTCTGGAACTTCTTCCATCAGGCTTCTGACACAGAGAGAAAGAAAGGTGATCAAACCTGTCACTTCATTCAACAAATTCATGTCAGTCACTGATTAAATTGTGCAGTTCTACTGTATTATACTAATATACACACAGAATCGTGACCCAGACTGTCACAACAAAACTCCAGCTAGAAATAACTAGCATTTCCAAAATGAAGTTGACAACACCGCACTGCCAATGTGGTCAATTAATTCATTATCAAACATATTCCAGAACCTCACACCTTCTCCAACTCAATAAAGTGACAGCAATAAATAAAATAAAAAAATCTGACACAACTCTCAAGCCCACAATATGTCAAGCTCCTCCAAAGACGAACTAATAAGTGTCATATCTGAAACACATCCTCTTTCCATTTCTCCTAATGTACTGTACCAGTTTTCCGAAGCAGGATTTGAAGACCTGCATCCTCCTGTCTGTTCCCGTTTCTCTCTGCGGTTTCTTAACCATGAAGCAGAAGACGGAGTGGATCTCCATTAAGCAAGCGAGAGAGTGTGTTGGATAAGTCAGAGTGTGTGTGTGTGGAGTGACTCGTCTTCTGAACGTGAGACATATAAAACACACACACACACTGACTCACTGTTAGACGACGAGCCTCAACTAGGCGAAGCCAAGCCCTTTCCCCTCCTCTTTCTCTCTCATTCCCTACAGCTCAGTGTTTTCTCTCTCTATCCCTCCCGTTATCCCTCGTGCACATTCACGTATAACATCTGCGCAGAGATGAAAACTTCCTGTGATCAGTAATTTAACTTTCAGCAGATGCAGGTCAGGCTGAGTTTAGCCGTCTTACGCATCAGTGCCATCCAAACCCTTCATTACTGAGGAATTCCTTAAAAATAACTGCACCTGTATCAAACGGCCCAGATCAAATACTCATTCATTCACTCACAGCAAAAAAAAAAAAAGATTTAATTGATAGGCAAATACTTTTTAATCCTCTTAAGGTTTTGGAAGCAGTTGCACTATTAATGTTTATGACAGTAAGAAGAGATAAGAGTGTTTTGTTTCTTAATGGAGATAAATCGTGCCCTATAATGACACACAAAGTTCCTTGAAGTTAGGGCTGCACGATTCTGGCTAAAATGAGAATCACGATTTGTTTTTGCTTAAACTCAAGATCACTATTTTCTCACGATTCTGTAGATGTAAAATAAAGGTTAATATGAGTATACTTTACCTATAGGCTATTATTATTGTTACTCTCAAACATATGGTAAAATGCTCATGTCATGGCTGCCGTCACAAAACAAATGCAAATCATACTTTCAAAGCAGCTCCCAAATGATCGTTCTGTGCAACAAACTGAACGTTATTTACAACTTTATTACCAGTTATTCACTAAAGTAGAGCTCATTGGCAGGCAAGCGCGCATCCTCTTGGTAGCAAACAAACAGTATGTCAGCTTGTGTGATTTCACGACCGTGAATACGTCATTACATAAAGACAGAAATGACATTTTTAGGTGAATTTTACCTTATAAATACAGTATGTGACTCTTTCAACACCATTTGGAGGTGTCCATGTTGCTGAGAAATGAATATAAAACAATGCTAAGTAAAAAAAAAAACGGTTAAAACTATCTCCCGACATTGAAAATATAATTGGCTGAATCATAGAAAAGCTGAATTAAGATTGTGTGTTGGGTTGAATCGAGATCGTAATCTTTTTTCGATTACTCGTGCAGCCCTACTTGAAGTAATGATGTTTTTAATGATTATATTGATTATGTGTTATTTAGATCTTATTTACACTTTTAAAAACACAATCCAATTATGGAAAAGATCACCAACATGTTTTTCCACAGTTAAATAATATCATATTTCCTTATGATATTCAGTTTCCCACAAGTAATAACAAAATAACAACAAATCAAGAACTTCTTTTGGCAAATTACATTTAGTCATTCAAGAGTGAAGAGGGTTTCTACAGGTGGTCTCTCAAACTGGTTTCATGGACATGACAATGAGTTCACTGTACTCTAATGGCCTCCATAGTCACCATAGATCACCAAATAAACTCCTTTGGTGTGGTGGAACGGGAGATTCGCATCACGGATGCCGCAGCTGACAACTCTGCAGCAACTGGGTAATGCTTTCATGTCAATATGGACCATAATCCCTGAGGAATATTTCCAGTACGTTGTTGAATCTATGGCACAAAGTATTAAGGCAGTTCTGAAGACAAAAGGGGGTCCAACTCGGTACTAGTAAGGTGTACCTGATAAAGTGGCCGGTGAGTGTAGATGAATAGTGGAAAATTATTATTATTATTATTATTATTATTTTTAAGAAAGTATCTGTTGCAAATGTGCAAAACTAGTGCAGTTAGAGTGTTTTCTACAGGTGGATTGTAAAACCCACTCACCTGTGTTTAGTATTTAGCACATTAATTAATCTTAATTATCTGTACACAAACAAAAATAAAAAGGGCTTATAATGAAGTCTATAAAGGCTCTGAAACAAGTTATGAATCAGCTTTGTTTCTTATTATTCCATAATAACGTTTTAAATAACTGTTAATAACTTTTCCATAAACTGAATCTTAAACTGACTCCTTTGTTCACAAATCTGAATTGTTTGATATGATATCGTTTGTTATGATAGTTTTAATCAATTTTGTTGGTATATAAATATTAAATTCTGCCATATAAATGTGCAAGATTTGGAACAAATTGTACAAGCTACTTTACATATGGTCATTCTCAGATACTATATGAAAAAAAGAGAAGCAAGATTATTGCTACAAATATTTTATATGAAACTTTTTAAAAAGTTGAAATGTTTAGAAAAGGATGAGCAAATAACTTTAAGGCAAACTGTTCCTTCAAAGAGCTGACATTTTAATTCAGCAGAAGTTGTTTGTGAGCAAAAGTAATAGTTTAAGCAGAAGAATGAATGTTGTTTGCTGTGGTGGAGCTCTGAATGCCCTTTTTAGTTGGTACAGGAAGCTGCGTGAGTTTTTTTCTGCGAGACAGACAGAACATAATGACACAGTGAAGATACAAATGACGGAGACTGTAAGCCAAAACTTGGCATATCACAAACACACACAAATATTCTCCAGAAATAAAAAAAACATGCATATGCACACATATCACTGTAACAATAACACACTCCCCAGAGTGCAAAACCTTCTAAATTATTTCTTATTCATATTCTTCATGAAGATCAACCCAAATAATCTGAAACCTTCTTCTACACATAAATTCAGCAGGAAACCACAATCTGTGGAAACACTTATTTTTGAAACAAAAAATAACTGTTTTGGGATATCATACCACTGCTGTGACTATACAGTGATTCACCGCTAAAATGCTTTAGGAAGAAGTGAAAACTAACAGATATGTTAAAGAGCTGAGAAGAGAGGGAATGGAGATGAATGCGAGGTAAAGATGGAGGAATGAGTACCAGTAGTCTCTCCTCCTGCTCCAGCCAGCGCTGGTCATCCTCCATCTGCTGCTGCTGCAGGATTAACTGCTCCTCCATCAGCTGAGACAGACCTCCACGCAGAGTCACACCATCCTGAAACACACAACACTCATCAACGCATGCTAAAACACAACAACAACTCACATCGCAGTCTTCTAACTAGACCTCAGCTTCCTTTATGTTAAAAGGGACACTGCCCACCAGAATTAAAAATTGAGTAGAATTTTAATGAATTTACATGAAAAACATTCATTATTATCAGTTATTACTATAACTTATTGTATTCTAACCTCCATGCTGGGGTTCCACATGTGATCCTGAGCAGCCCTGCGATGGTTCCAGCTGTCATGCGGATCAAGTCCCGTCACTGTGGTCTGAGGAGGGTACAGACCACCGGGCACAGAAAGCAGAACATGTGGGCCAGAATGCCCTGCCATCTATATCATGCCAAAAAGACACAAAGCAAACCTCTTCATCATAAATAGTCAAAATTGAGTTATTCACATATTGTTTTTCTGTGACAATTATTATCTGCAAAACCAAACTCAAACTCGGGTTTTATTTAGGAGCCAATCAGGATCATCTCAGAGGCCAAGATGAGTGATAGTAAGTCAATAATTGTATCTGAAATTGCCCTCTATATAGCATTAAAGACTGCATATTTTGAGGGAGCAGCCATTTATAGTGGTGTCCGAAATCATAGTGTATGTTCTAAAGTGCACTCAATCATTCCCACGATGCACCACAATAACTTGTGTAGCAATGGCAAGAGAATACCCATAATGCACTGACATTTTGTGTGCTGAATAGATTTTTGTTGCTCACCTCAAGATGGCATCCACAGTGGAATCCTATCACTGTAAATTATTCATAGTTTAACTCTTAAATTAACATTTGTATACATGACAGAAATCAAAATACTTTGTTTCAATACTAATAGACAGCTCGCTGAGTGTTAAATAACTACTAACAAATTGAAAATCTAAACTGCCTGAGGGCGGAGGAGAATCATCTCATTTTGGATTGAATAAGTCTGTTGGCTTTTAATAGAAACAGCTCATTTTGGCCAATGGAATCGGTTATTGATAGCAATGAGAAACGGCAATGATTAGGCCAAGTATAATTTGTTTTATTGGTTCTCTCTCTGTAAGTAACTAAAGCGTAAATGCACAGTTAAATCAAAATATGTATTAATAAGCGCAGTTATGGGATATAGTTCATATATTATGACACTTGGTTTCATTCAATCCTTTAAGAGGACTATATTAGTGAACTAATGTACAAAATTGTGAATGTGGGCTGATTTCAGATACAGCTCATGTTTTAAGTCCAAATAAATAAAAATTGTATAAAAAAAGCCACAAGATACAACACCTTTTATAAAACAAGTCAGTCAGTGTGATGATTCAGAGGTATGAGATTTATGACATTGAGATGAAATGACCATTTCATATAGTCAATAGAATTTTTTTTCAATGTTACTTAAATTGTGAAACAGCTTTGCTGAAAAAAATAAGTTACAGGTCAAATAGTTAATTCAAATACTGTAACAAAAAAATAGCATGTTGTTTCAGTCATACTAATCTCTAGAGCAGTGATGCCCAAACTAGGGCCCGTGGGCCAAAGTTGGCACCATGGTAACGTTTGATTTGGCCCACCATCTCACCTGAGAAGAGAGGGAGAAGGATGAAGATGTCTTGAGATTGTCAATTCAAATTTACTGTAACCCTTCATTTGTTTTATTGTTAAAAGCTAACTGAAATTAAATCTTTCAATTAAATGGCATAAATTAATCAGATTTTGTTTAAATATTCATACTGTCACCTGATGGATAGAGGACAATGCAAAGACTTTGGTGAGCAAATAAAGGCAGATTCTTGTTGATCAGTGAATTGCACTTGTAGATCAGCATTGAACTCCACTGTGTTATAGACGGGATTATGTTTTTATTGCATTAAGTTATTTAAAAAGTTATACTGCATTAGTTAATACGATTTTAAGTAATGTTTTCTATTTATTTTGAAATATTATGAAATAAACAAGGTTATTACCCATGCTAACTTTAATGTAGTTTGGTATATTTACCTTCGGCCCACAGCTCTCAAGGATATTTGACTTTTGGCCCTTCATATGATAAAGTTTGGGCACTCCTGCTCTAGAGAGAAATTACTGTATTGCACGTTCCTGCAATAGCAGGTTCCTACGATGTGATTAATTATCCACCATATTCCTACAAAAATTAACATATGACCTGGACAAAATACTTTAATGAATCAAGATAGCAAGATGTAGCAGTAGTCTTGTACTACTACTTTCTCATTATGTAAAGCTTTGTTAGTACTAAAAGTGGTTTGCTGCATCCTCCAAATCTAGTACTCAGAACATAATATAATTCATTTGATCTTCAGTATTATACTAATACAAGCACTGTACCTGGTAATGATTGTGCTGGCCCATGTGCTGAGGACTAGGGTAGAAACCTTCACTAGAACGCGGACTTGGATAACCAGGTCGACTGGGCTGTAATCACACACACACACACACAAATATACGTCAACCTACTATCACCTTTTAACCAGTCATGTTAAGATTAGGAGATGCTGTTAAAATCAGTCCACCAGACGCACACAAAATATGTTGCATTTTGTGTGGATGAAAGTTTCAGGCTGTGGAAGGAAAAATAAAAAATAGAAAATAAAATGCAAGCAGTTAGTTTAACATCATCACAATGCAAATGTTGTTTCTGAAATGTTACTGTAGTTATACAGTACATGGGAGAAGGACTAGGCGGGTATTATATTTATATTAGAGGGAAGGGATTGGAGAATGAATGTTGATTGACAGGAGGCGGGATCTTCATCCGATTGGCTGGGATAATCCGTGCTAGGTAGATGGACTGATCTACCTTATAGACCCGTTCATAGAGAGAGTCGACTGACCACAGCTCCAGATGAGCAGAGGAAACAGAGGAACACAAGGACAAAAGTGACAACAAACAGCAACATAGACTAATGAAGAGAAAATGGAAGAAAATGGGGATGTGCAGTTTTTTTAGAATGGCTGTCTGGACCATCTATATGAATCAAATACGGATATTTGACATGATGGGATTTATTGTCTTTAACGGGGGTAAAATACATATATTAAAAGCAATCTCCTTTAAAATAACAACTTTCTTTATTATATAATAGTTCAAACAAAACTGAAAATTCTGTCATCATTTTTTTAATCCTCTTCCACTTGTTCCAAACCTGTTAGAGTTTCTTTCATCTGTTAAACAAAAAAGAAAAAAGGTAGAAGCAAGCTGGATAGTAGTTTATTTGTTTTTGGGTGAACTATCACTTTAGGAATGATGTTTTGATGTTTAGGATGGGGGTTGGGACCATTGTATGACTGTTTTGTCTGCATTTATAAAAAATAAAGCTGCATTTGATTTCCACGACCACACACACACTTGTCTATGGTAGATTAGTCCTTAATTTTAGTGCATGTTAAACATTAGATCTGGCACACAGTTTAGTTTACATGCACCGAAGACACAACATGCAGTTTTAAACTGGTTTTAGCAATAACAATATTCTTAGTCATTCCTGATATACTATTACTTAGTACTATTACTATGTTATGAACTATAAGTCAGTCACAGTAAAAAGCATCATTTTTGATAGATTGCTTGTCATATTCCTACATTGCAAGTCACTTTGGATTACTTTAAGAATTTTGGATTGCTTTCTTTGTCAAATTATATTACATCGTCTTTTGTATTTTTGTCTGGTTTTACTTTTATTTGTGATGTTTGTAATCTTGCAAGGTTACTTTATTTCTTGGTTTCCAATTCTTAAAGGCACAGCATGTAATATTCACCTCTAGAGGGGGCGTATTCGCTGGATCTAGTTATGTTATAGGCTCCGTTTTGTTATAAATATGCATACAGTGAAGATGACGCTCATATAAATATGCAGCTACATGATGTCTTAAGATTTTTGCTGTCTGTTAGGTTGTTAATTTCAAAATGAAAATAGCAGTTTCTTATATCATGTTTGCAGTTTATCGTTAAGAAAGTGAAACAACGTAGCCAGGGTGATGTGAATGACGTTATAAAGTAACTTACACTGTTTCCTTTGAAGATTTCCCCAATGTGTCCTTGAGAGTTTGTTTTTCATATCAAACTTGCAAAGTCTGAACTTACAAGGAAAGGATGCGAGACTGAACTGTGTGTAGGCTACTTAATATTAAGGAAAAATCTCCAATCAGAATGCGAATTGGCGAATGTCTGCAGCCATGCCTCAGTTTTCAGATGTCTTTATTTTTCCCCCATCCACACTGACACAGAGCAGCAGCATTTTAAAATGAAAACAGCCTCTTCAGTGTTTCCAAAACGCTTCGTTTTCAAGGCTCGAAAACTCCGGCGTAGTGTGGACGGAAGGTGTAACCGTAGCAAAACTTATGCGTTTTATATCGAAAACACATTAGCATAAACAGGGCTTTATTATCATGGTAAAATGAACCACAGTAAAGCAGGTCACACACCAGACGCAGACATTCGCATGATATTTACCATGAAACTAATCAGATGGCGCTCTGTGGCACGGCAGAGAAATGAACAGTGTCATTGCTGGGTTCCGCGGACAGCCGCCGACTTGCTGCGCCGGTGTGTGTACCCTGATAGAAACCTATGTTTAGAATTCTAAAATGTATGGCACTGCGTGGCGCTACTCGGCGCATCGGCTACTCGGCGTAGTGTGTGAGTGTAAATGAGTGTGTATGGATGTTTCCCAGTAATGGGTTGCAGGTGGAAGGCTATCTGCAACTAAATAAGTTGGCGGTTCATTCCGCTGTGGTGACCCCAGAATAAAAAAAGGGACTAAGCCGAAAAGAAAATGAATGAATGAATGAATGAATGAATGGTTCTGTTATAATGCTACCCTGTGCAGTCTAATAAAACACAAAATATTAAAGCGTATTTGGTATTTTACTAATTTCTAGAAAACCAAACTGAAAATCAAGGGTGTATGATGTCAATAGCACGACGACACACAAAATAGTGTATGTCACTAGTTAAAATAGCTTATTTCTCTGGATTTGCACACTTTTCTTAACATTTGGGATAATGAAAGTACATAAGTGAGCTAAATACATAACACTGTTATAGTGTTTTTGGAGATTTTAATGAAAAAACAAAACAAAACAAAAAAAATTTACATACAGTGCCTTTAAAATCCCTATTGAATATACACTAGGAAAATTACTTCTGGAACCAAGAATGCTAAAAAAATGTATTGGAATTGCACTCTTTTAGTCATGTTTTCAGATTTGATCTCAACTACATTAAAACTCCTACCTTGACTGCAGACTAATCATATACATTCTGTCCACTGTGACTGATCAAACTTGCTTTTTCCCGCAACAACTTTGAGTCCACAGCTAACAATGGCATGCACCTATAAAACCACTAGCAGAACTGCCTGCTACCAGTTCTAGCACACCTGCCTGTGTGAATCTGTAGGGCGCGTGGCTGAGGCTCAGCTGTTGCATGGAGGGATAGTAGGGGTCGAAGAAAATACCAGGGGGGACTGAGGGTCTCATCCGGGGCCCCTGGGGGAACAGCAGGGAGCAGTGCAGCGGTAACGGCTCAAGCAGAAGCGGCCTCTGAGTTTGTATGCTAAGCTGTGGAGTGTTTTGCTGCATGTGTGCTGATGGGTTAATGATGGATTTGACACAGGGCTTCAGAGGAGACGCAGACGGCTCGGTTTGGCGGAAGCAGAGGGAGATCTGGGACCCGAAGGGTTGCTGAGGAGGGCGAGAGGCAGCGGATGTGGACACAGATGGAGACAAACAGTCCATACTGAAGCTGTGCTGGAGGGGGCGTCTGCGGGAGGGCTACACATACACACGTACAGTTGAGGTCAAAAGTTTAGATGCACCTTGCATAATCTGCTAAATGTTTATTCTTTTAACCAAATAAGAGGGATCATACGAAATTGTTTTACTTTTTACTGACCTGAGAAGATTTTCCAATGGAGTCAATCTAGGGTAATATATGCTTGCAAAATAAAAGAAGGTTTATAAAAAAAAAAAAAAAAAAAGGTAAAATTAGGTTGAGAAATAAAAATGTAATTTGAAAACAAAAAAATAACTGCAAATAAAAATCAAGCAGTGCAAAATAAATGTAATAAAATATTTGCAATTTAAGAAAAAAACAAAACTATATAAATTTAATTTTTATTTCTCAAAAATTAATTTTCGCTTTGCTCAATATTTTACTTTTTGTTTGCAAAACTTTCTTTTTTTTGCAAGTATATATGACCCTAGATTGACTCCACATTTTCCCAATAAAACGTATGTTTCAAAAAGTTAAGAAGACAAAAGATAAATAAATAAATAAATAAATAAATAAATAAATAAATAAATAAATAAATAAATAATGATAATTTATTACGGCTGGTCGATTAATCAAAAAGTAATTGAAATCAACATTCAGATCCTATAATCACATTTTTCCAGGACAATTTTTGCAATTATTTTCCTTACCGTTAGAGCCCGCCTTCCCTATAAGCGAACTAAGTGGCAGCTTAGGGCCCCACCGCCACTATAGGGGCCCCCACAAGCCACTAGTGGTGCGAGCAGTTTCCTTGCTGAAATCGTTTTTATTTGCATTTTACAAATTATCTTCATTGACAGTGCTTTAGTACTTAAATATTTATAAAATTTCAATGAAAAGAAAAAAAAAATCATAATTTTTTAATATTTAAAACTGTTCTCATGTGAATTAATCATAGTTTAATATAAACTTACATCTGGACCCTGCATCTCAAACCTAAGAAACACGGAAGGTGACTGGGAATAATAAAGTTTGTGTTTGGGTATTAAAATAACCCAGGATTTGTTGCTTTTCTTTTTCTTATGTTTTTTTATATTCATAATTTTTATATTTACGTTATATAATTTGTTTACTGATTATATTATTTATGGCCCAATCTTTGCATTAATGTTAATTGTTTTGTGTGTGTGTGTTTTTTTTAATGAGTTCAGAATGTATATTTTATTACTAAGTAATGCATTTTATTGGAATTTATTATAAAAAAATCAAAAAAAAATTCTCAATCTAGAATCTTTAGCTATAGAATCTTCAATCTGTTTGCTAAATTAATAGAATGTGTTTTAAACACTCCAGAAGGACAAATATAGGAATCACTGGTCTCTTTATTCTAAATTGTTTAATTCTCCATTTTTCAAGATGGTATTTCACAGAGAGCCACGTTTTAGGCAATGTGTGTTAATATTCATTTCAGTTGTTCAGCGTTGATGTTCAATAAATAATCGTATAGTAGATAGTGTGTTTACTTCAGCTATTTTAAAATCAAGTAATGCACCATACATTCAAAAATCTCTCACTTGTAAGTTGTGAGCATATTTAATGTACAAAACTCGTCAGTGAACTATGAGGGCAAAAACATAAAATAAATAAATAAAATAATCATTCATTAACCGTAATAAAAGTTACAATGTTCAATTAATCGACATTTTAATTTTAGGTTCGCCCAGCCCTACAGATTATACACACAGTCAAGCCTGAAATGATTCATTCATCTAGTAAATTCTGACTTAAAGTTACTTTTATTCAACCAGATATATATACAGTATATATAATATATATATAATATAAATATATATACATATATACACTGTTTTTTTTTTTTGTTTGTTTGTTTTGTTTTTTTTACCAGAATTGACACAGGTTTCTCCCAAAAGATAAGACAATGTATAAAAGGCATCATTGTGGTAAAAAAACAATTCTCTGACTTATTAACATTTGAACAAAAAAAATTCCAGGGGTATTTTCAGGCTTGACTGTATATGAAATAGAAAATTAATTTTACTAATGATAGAAGTTTTGTTTAGTGGTATTTGGGTCTTTCAATTTTCACAAATTCTTTTGTTTTTTAGGATTTCGGTATGTTTTGAGCCCTTTCCATATATATGGCTGTATGCTTTGTATGCATCTTTTCACATGGAGGACAACTGATGGGATTTATGTGCACTTATAAGGAGTGGGAATAACTTTTGAATATCAGGGTAAATATAACATGTAAGTTTCTTTAGCAGCTTCAAAAGGGCAGTACTAAACAATAAAAATAACATACCTAGGCTAAATAAAAAAGAAAATTACATCTTAATTGGGTTCAAAAGTTGTAACCCCTAGCTCTTAAAGAGATTCACCCAAAAAAGACAATTTACTCAGTTTTTCTCACCTTTCTTCTGTTGAACACAAAAGAAGATATTTTAAAGAAAGCTGAAAACTTGTAACCATTGACTTCCATAACAGGAAAATACTGTAGGAAAAAACTAAGTCAATGGTTACAGGTTTAAAGCTTTCTTCAAAATAGCTTCTTTTTGTGTTCAACAGAAGAAAGAAACTCATTAATATTTGAGTAAATAAAAGCTTGAGTAAATAAATGTTACTAATTTTGCGTAAAATTTGAGTAAATCTCTGGGTGCACTGTCTTTAACGCATTATCTTTTTCTTCTGTAGCTTCAGTGTTTGATTCCTCTTATTTCGATAAAATAATTAACATTTATTAGACCCTGAAATGTAAACTTTTGCACCTCAACTGCACATTCTGAAAGAGGTGCTAAACAACACAGGAAGCAAACAGAATGGATGAGAAAAGCAGAAATGTTATGGATGTTCATTAGCAGGTGTGAGCAGTAAACACAAAAACAGACATGGGCATCAGGGCAGGATGACTGACAGGACTGATTGACAGCCAACAGAGGGGTTTGAAAGTAAGAGTTTGAGGTGATTTGAGCCACACACAGAGCGATTGGAGAAATCAGGCTGGGCTATCAATCACTTTAATGTGAGCAGCACAGGATTTAAAACTCTGACAGAAAGCAGATGGAGTAACAAAAATCAAACATAATAATAAAAAAAGTAGATTGTACTTGTACACAATTGTTTAAAAGTTTGCAGAGAGTGAGATAGATTTTTTTATAAAGTCTCTTATTCTAACCAAGGCCACTTTTCATCATAAATATTGTTTTCTTAATACTAGGGCTGCACGATACTGGAAAAATCTGACATTGTTATATATTTTTTTCTGCGATATATATTGCAATATTAATACAATTTCACCAGATGACTTGAATAGTTCTATTTGGAAAGTCATTACTTTAGATTGATTGGGATGATTTGTATGGGACTGAAATACAAATATATTTGATGTAATTTATAATGCACATATCGGAAACCAACTAGAGTCATAAATAAATTCGTTCAATAGAAATAAAAACAGTGCTTTATGGTTTTCTGGGGGGAGTCTATCAGTATTTAGGTCCAGAAATTGAATAATCAAATATAAATGAGCATTGAGCATCTTTATCATATAAATAATTCAATAAAATGTATTTTTATGCTCTTTATGTTCTCTTAAAACGCTTTAAACTCTTAAAATGTTCACATAGGCCTTAAAAACACAGGAAATTATTAAACTTTCACTCTATAATGAAATTCAACTGTGTCTCCACAAATCTTATGTGTTTTGACCTGTGGATTCTGGTCATCTATATTCGTAACTCAATATTGAATAGCTTGCGATGTGACTATTGCGGACGCACACATTGCAATAGCGATGCTCCAACGATATATAGTGCAGCCCTACTTAAAACAATATCTTATTTAGGTTTTAATGCATTTTGAAAAGCATATCTGTACTCTAAAACAATCTTTAAGAAAACACTGTAATATGCTGATTTGGGAAGATTCCTATTATTAATGTATTACAAGATGCATCAAATATGGTTAATATTTTTAAGGATATCATTTTATTCAAGGTTTCTTTAATGAAAAGAAATCTAATTTATTTTTGGGCCACTTTCTGGAAAATACTGCACATTTTTAAAGCACATACAGCTTTGTATTTCTAAAAAATCCTTTTGTCAGTTTTAGCTGACACACAGGGGCCAAAATAACACAAAGTTTCAGCTCTCAATTAATTTCTGGTGAAATACTTGATTCTCAAGTGATACAAGGAACTTAAGTCTGTCTTTAACAGAAATATGGCAAGATTGTGACATGTCTAATTATATTTAATGTCTGCACAGCTTATGTTCAGATGAAGAGAATAGTGAAGAAAGCATTTCTGCATATGGGAAGCACATGTAACACAAAATATGGTCCAAAAGGCTGAGACCACACTGAATGTTTGGAATTCAAAACAACCTCCTTTAAATGTTGAATCTTGTTTCGAACTTAACTGACAAACTAGCATCCTGACACCATATTTATGCTTTCTAACATTTTAGTAACTATTCTGCTTATTGACTTTCACACAAAATATAAGATGTTTATATCAGTTGTTTGTATTAACATCAACATATACAACAATCATTACCACTTTTGGTTTCAGATGTTTGAACATCATTGCATACACTGCAAAAAAATGCTTTACTTGTCTGGATTTGTGTCCAAATATCTTAAACCAAGAAGCATTTTCTAGACAAGCAGGATCTTGTTTTGAGAAATAATTGATCAAAATGTAAGTTTTTCCTTAAAACAAGCTAAATAATCTGCAAATGGAGGAAGAAAAATAAATGTATTTTTCACTTTGGAATACGAATATTTTACTTACCTCACTGGCAGATTATGTTGCTTGCTTTAAAGAAAAACTCACTTAATTTTGGCTAACTATTCTGGAAAAAGACTTCTGTTTTTTGCCTATAAAATGCTTCTTGATTTAATAACCTTTAGATATTTGGACTAGAAACAAGCAAAAACTCAAAGTAAGAAAAGCATTTGTGCAGCATATAACCATAACTAGGACCATAAAATGTCTTCAGTCTATACAAAAAGCAGAAGGAATCAGCGAATAAAAAATAAATTCACTGCAAAACAATGAATGTCACAGAATTTTGCCAATTTTGTATGAAAAGTAGATCTGCACATGTAATCAATTGGCAATGTGGACTAGTTTCTGTGAATATTAAACCATAAAACAATATTTTTAATATGAAGTCTGCAGGTTGCTGAACACAGGCAGATCACAGACAAAGAAAATGTCTGGAACAGTACTGGCTAACTATTTAGCAATAATCAGGGAGTCAATCAATACATAAATATATTTACTGATGTACTCTTTTTCTCTTTGGAAGAAAATGCATCTCATCCAATACTGTTACTTGCAACTAAATAAAAAATGTTCATACAAAACTCAAGATGTTTATAATATCCTAATCTCTTCTTTCTCTACACTAGTTCCAAAAAGCTAAATGAAACAAGAAGAAGAAATAAATAAAAGTTAGAACAAGTGTGAATAGAAGCTCTGCTAACAAGCCACCATGTGCTGTAGTGACAAATGGCGACAAGCTGTTAACCCTGGTAATAAATCCAACCAAAACAAGCTGCCATAAAACATAAAAATGTGAAAAACACCTGAACAACACAATGACTGTTATTTTTTCTTTAAAAAAATACATTTCATTAGAAAATGGCTGATTTAAAAGGGATGTTTCACCCAAATAATTAAATTCGGTCATCATTTACTCACCATCTACTTCCATAATGTTTTTTTTTTTTTAAATGGATGTTTACCGGTTTCCAACAGAAGAAAAAAAAATGTTTGAAGCACTTGAGAGAGAGTAAATACTGAGAAAACAGAGTTTTCTAAAAATACAGGTTTATTTTTGGGTGAACTTTCACTTTATCAATAGCAATGTCCCAGTGCTGTTACTGTACTTACTTTGGGTGGTGCTTCATCTGATCCTCCAGAGTCCCAGGACACGGGAACTTGTCTCCTCATCTCCATACGGCTGCGCTCCTCTTGCTGAGCTTTCTCCTCCGCGAGGATCGTACTGCACAAAAACCCATGGAAAACTCGATCAAACAACAACATCCTTTCTCAGAGGCCTCAATATGTATCTTTGAGACCGTATCCTTTACGCGAGTAAAACGAATGACTGCAAATTTTTGCTTTCATTCCTATGAAGGAGTACGAGTTCATGAGTTCAAAATTTATGTAAGTGGCTGACAGGTGGAGTCACTGTACCGCCCACAGTAAGCCAGTGTAAAAGACCAGCCTGAACAGCTGACTACCAGAGAAAATAAAGCAGTGCGGATTCATACCTGAAACGCTCTGCAAATTATTTCACAATCCAATATGTCATGGCTCAAGTTAAGATGAAATAAGAGGACGATGGGGAAACGAGAATGATTACTTGTCTATTCCTCATCTTTTCTTATGAGAAATGAGAAATCACATGATCTTTGCAACCCAATTAAATACAGAAATTTTACTAATTCTTTATTATGTATTGTGTGTATTTTATACCGGGTTTCTGCAAGTTTCATCAAGTCAAATTTAACACTTTTTAAGAGCCTTTTAAGACCATTAAGAATTAAATTTTAGACTTACACAGGGGTTAAGATTTTTTTCTAATAGTCCGGCATTATCATGAGGAATCGTGTAATTGTTTTTAGTTTATTATTTAATTTGGGGAATTTGCTGTAAAAATGTCTAACAGCTGTTGTGAACTGCATCTCTTCGCAATAAAAAAACTTTTATTTTATTTTATTGAGATTTACTGTTGGTCATTGGATGGATGTCGGCTCAAATTGATTTAACGATTTAAGACCTACAAAACAGTATTTCTGTGATTTTAAGTCTTTTTAAAGCCTAAAATTTAAGTTTTGTAATTTTAGACATTGTAGGACTTTTTTAAATAATTATTTTTAGGGGTTTTCACCTTTATTGGACAGAACAGTAGAGAGAATTGACAGGAAAGTGTGGGAAGTAGAGAGAGGGGAAGGATCGGCATAGGACCTCGAGGTGGGAATTGAACTCGGGTCGCAGTGATCACTGGAGTGCATGTGTAAGTGCACTTTCCACTACGCCACTGGCACAGACATTGTAAGACTTTTTAAAACCCAGCGGACACTCTGATATACTGCCTTAGGGTGCATAAACACTTTCTTTACAAAATTCGAAGTATATAGATATAAAAAAAAAATTTATAGAAATACTAAATAAATAATTGTATTATTTTTTTTTCAAGGACGCATGAAATTGAGTAATATTTACCTAAAAAAGTACAAAGCATAATTTTATTTTCAGTTCTGATGATCAAAATAAATGTTTATGAATCAGCAAATCAGCACATTAGAATGATATCTGAAGGATCAAATGACAATGAAGACTTGAAGACTTCGGTTTTGAATTATTACATTTTAAGATGTATTAGAAATATAAAATAAATCTCCCCAAGAAAATTACTTTAAAAAATAAAGAATAATTAATTAAATGAATAATTTAAAATAGCTGATTAATGGAAAATCATATTTTCTTACTTAGAGTTTTTGTCTGGTTTTCAAATATCTAAAAGTTCTTTTCTGGACCAGCAAAAAATAAATAAAAATGTTATGTTTTCAGAAATAATTAGGCAAGGTTTTCTTTAAAACAAGCAAAATAATCTGCCAACTTGTTTTGGGGCTTTAAAATTAAAATTATTAAAATAAACATTTTACTTTCCTCATTGGTAGATTATTTTGCTTGTTTTAAGGAAAATTTTACTTAATTTTGGCTAATTATTATTGAAAACAAGACTATATTTTTGCTTGTCTTAAAAAATCTTCTTGATTTCTAAAGTTTTAGATGTTTGGTCTAGAAACAAGACAAAAACTCACAGTAAGAAAAGTCACAATTTTGTAGTGTAAAACCATAACTTATAAATCTGTCCCCAAGACAAAAACCTAAAATTATTCTTTATTAATCTAAATTAATAAAGAATAAATAATTCAATGAATAATTTAAAATAGCCGATTAATGCAAAATCTGATCAATGTTGATAATCAATAACAACACTCTTAACAAGAGTTAAAAATAATCAATCTTAAAAGTGAAAATAGTAAGCTTAAAAGCTCCCGATGATTACAGTTGTTAAAGGAAAAATCTGGCAACCCAAAATCTAGACATGTAATCTTTATAATCTTTTAAAAAGTAACTTTTTTTACAGACATACATTTTGCATTTCTGTTATTCACAAGAAACATCTTTTCTGATATATATATTAAAAAAAACTAAGCTTCTGAATGTTGATGTTTTATCAGGGTGGGGACAGTTCATGTTAGACCCCAATTTAGACACAATCACACTTCGGTACAGCCACAGAAACGGTTTCAGTGAGCTAATATAAAGATGGAAATGTTAGTAATGACTTTAAAACTCAGCAGACAACATGTATATGAGAAGCTCGTACCTGTCGTCAGTGAAGTTTCAGAGGCGGCTACAGAAACACAAGAGGTGTGAAAGGCTGGAGATTGTAAGTCTTAGTGGTGAGAGAATGCAAGCTGACTGAGAGTGGACTATTTGTGGAAACTCTATTATCTCTGGGAGAGAGAGAGAGATGGAGGATAAACAGAAGAGACACCTGTTGTGTTCAATCCAGACCTGCTGAGCTTCTCCACACACACACACACACAGACAGACACACACAGACACACACAGACACACACGACTGCTGCTGAGCTCTCAAAAAAAGATAAAAACTGCAGATCAATTGCACAAAGCAGATCAAATGTGTTATGGGAAGTTTGGGCTCAATAACTCTTGAGGACTGAAAAAGGTTTGCCTCACAGATATTACAAAAAAAAAATCTCAAAGTTAAAATGTAAAATAATAATAATAATTTAAACAACCACAAACAATAACAGGTTAGAGAAAAATTACTCGCTTAATAAATAAATAGATGGTTTAGACGGTCTCGTAAAACAAAAACAGGACAGGCAGATTTTGTTCTTCTTGGCTTTGTGGCTGTTCATCAAGACAAAAACAAGTTTTGTTTGAGCTCGGGTCCACCATAGCTCAATATAATATGTATATAGTATTGCGATGTATATCTCAACTGTGTATTTAAAAATAGAGGTTCCTTTGTTTTCATTTTCCTGGCTTGTTGCTCACGCTAGTGACCCTTCTCTGTAAACCAGTAGCATTCAGTACCCTTTGCAAAGGGTGCCCCAAAAGTGGTATGGTACGGTTTGCATTTTGGTACCTTGTGACAGTGGAAATGGCCATAAAAGCGTACTGAACCGCACTGTACCACTCAGTGGAAATGTGTCATAAGGGATTAAGAACATGTTTTTAGGTGTTTGTGTTTCAGCAGTTTGTGACTATGCCGCCAGGAGGCACAAAGGGATGGGATGCGAACGGACAGAAATATACAGTCGCTGTAAATAACCTGCTACTTGTAAATAAAGATGAAATAATGAAACTAAGCATTATAATTCCTTTAATACTCATTAAAAACTTGTTAACAAGCTTTATTATCATTGTAAACTTGTTAAGTGCAATGAGGATTCATTTTGGAAAGTAAAATTAAAGAAATAAAAGACAATAAAATGAAAGTACAAACATACATATTTACATAAATAAATAAATAAACAAATAAATAAATAAAGCAGTGTTTTAGCCTAGAGGTACAGTGTTTGTTATTCTGAAGTGATAGGATTAAGACTGTCAATAAATAAGCTTGTCATTTATGTTTTCATTTACATTTCTTTATTGATTATATTTTACTTCCTCATTTTATCTTTTAATTATTGAACATAAATAATGAATTAATAATTAAATAGGCCTAAATAATTATTTATTTAAAGATATTACCGAAACACAGAGAAACGGTACGACGCAGGATCTATAGGGCTATAGGTTAAATGCTACTTGATCAAAAGCATAAAAATAAATTGACCTATTTATAAAATTGAGATATTATAAAATTAGAATGAAAATAATTTTGCCGCAAGATGTGAATTAACTCCTGCAAGTTTATTTTTAATAATTTATTTTCAGTTCAGTTCAGTTTTCAAATTGTCAATGTTCTCCTTCAAATTATCCTTACATATTGAACTGTTAACATCTGTTTTCATCTGAAAGCTGAATTAATAAGCTTTCAACACCGCATGATTTGTTCGGATAGAATTATATCAGCCAGATATAATTTTATTGAACATTTAGACTCAAAAAAATCTAAATACTCAAAAGTTGTCCAAATTAAGTACCTTGCAATACATATTACTCAAAAATACTTTTTGATATATTTACAGAAAGGAATTTACCAAATGTCATCACAGAACATTATCTTTACTTAACTATCTAATACAAATTGATACAAATCGACTCATGCAATGTATTTTTAGCTATTCCCACAAATACACGACTCCAGGATCACATATAGTAAAATAAATTATATAGTGATATAAATATATAACACTTATAAAAACATATACACAATTACATCTCAAATGTGCCATTCTAAGCATTGACTTAAGTCCTAAAAAAAATGTCAAGAAATATTCCCAAAAATAAATTTGACATGGAACTTCTCTAAAAATCTCTAATAAATAACCGTATTCTTAAGGGAAAAAGCCCTGAAAACTGAAGACTATATTACTGTATATCCCAATGATAAGCTTGGACTTGAGCACTGTTAAACTTGACCATGAAGTCAAAGACAGACTCAAACCAGTGCATCATCCTCCGACAGACTGAGTGCTCGCTCTCTCCATCATTACTCAAGTCTAACGCTGACCTTTACTGGCCTTTTACACTTCATACTGATCTCTATGTTCAAAGAAAATAACCAAAATTCAGCACCTCTACCTCCACAGTCTGACAGTTTGAACAACTGAGCCTGATGGCAAACACAATGATTAATTCCTCGATTTGTTTGGACAGGAAAATCTTTTAACAATTGCTGAAAAAACCTTCTGAGAAAACGGACTATGGATTTTGTAGAGCCTAGGCATCCTGTGCGTCACACCCATGTGACTTCATAACATTTCCTAATCCTCGCTTCAGTCATCACTATAACACTGAGAGATGTTTCTGGGGAAGTGTTTATTTATCCATTGTATTAAAAAGGCTGTTTAGCAATCATAAACGTGGTTCTATTTTTTTAAGCAAACTTTATCAACACTGATTTTCTGGTTACAGCATGAATCCACCAGTTGATTGATTCAAGCTAATTTCCTTATCAAACATGACAGGAAATTGACTAAACCTCAAACACCTTCAGCATCAGTTAAGGCTGCAATAAATGACATTAACAGCACAAATATTTACATGGTTTCCTGGAAACAGACGTGCTACAATTTAATTCACAGCCAAATGAATGAGGGTATGGGGGAACTTTTTTTCACTACATATTAGGGGTGCGAAATAACAACAAAAAAGTTTATATCTTGAGGGACATTCACTTATTTATTTACTTTATTTATTCATGTATGCATTATTTCATTTACACACTTATTAATTCATATATTTACTTATATACTACGCTGTTAAAATGTTGGGACAACATGAAGGAACTATGTTAGCATTTTATTTGAAGAAATGTAAGTGGATTGAACATAAAACAATTAAGGTACCCCCCCCCCCCCCAAAAAAAAAATAAAAAAAATCAAGAATTGTGTTGGTTGAGCTCATTTTAAATAAGTAGTTTGAACAAAAAGCAAATGTTATTTTTTTCAGTCTACTTATTTATTTGCTTGCTTACTATATTAGGCTGGTAAATTTTAAGCTGTTAACTTTTGGAATGACTAGGTGGCGGTAAGCGTCATGAATTAAAGTTAGCAAAAGTTCCCCAAACATTTAGATGATGCATGCATGAATCAACATGTGTTCTTCTCCCCTGAAACAAAACATGGAGCTGACAAAGCAGAGATTTAAGATTGAAAACTTTTTTGGCATATAATTTCCATATTCATATTCTGGTCTGTGATTAACTGTGAAGTGTTTAAAGAATTAGTTCACCCCAAAGACGTTCAAAATCCAGAAAAGCAACCAATTAAACAATCAATGTGACTTCAGTGGTCAATTGTAATCATATGAAGCTCCAAGAAAACAAATCTAAACTGTGAATATGACTTTGTTCGCTTCCATCTTCTCTACTGTGTCAGGTCAGGGTGCATATGTTTTGGCATACATACTGTAAATGTTCCTAGATCTTTATAGAATTACAGATAAACCACTGAAATCACAAGGAATGTTTTGCTAATGGTTTTGATTCCTTTTCTGGACATTGAACTTCTCAGGACTGTTACGATGTTCTCAGATTTCATATAAAAAAATGTATTTGTTTTTTGAAAATTGAACAAAGGTCTCTGGCATTTGGAACAACATAATTAATAAGAGAATTAAATTAAACGTTTCTTTTGAATAAAAATGTATTGTATATAATATTGGATATGTAAAAATATTTTGCCAAAAGTTGAATTTTGATATTTAAGCAGTAAAAACAAACAGAAAAGTGAATATGACTCATTTAGAAATGAATAAGTGACAGACTTAATGTTATTAACTTAAAAATATTCTTCCCAAAAAATATCAATAAAGGTCAATTGTAATTCGCTATTTGTTAAACCCTTAAAATGAAATCATATCACACTTCACATCACATTCAAATGTCAATATTTGTGATAACGGTACTCTGGTGCTACATTACTTCATAATAGCTTTAAAATTATATTTGTTTTCTTGGATTAAATTACAGGTCATTCTAGTTGCATTGTAACAGGCTTCGTCAAACAGTGAATGCTATCGATTTTATTTGCTTTTGTTTTTGCTTTTCAAAGTGAGTGTCATATGATAGCCTCAGCTCACACATTCTTAAAAAAACAATTAATGTATATTATAAACATTATTAACACTATACATATGTTTACAATGTCACTTAACTATAACCTAACATGGAACTAATGTAGAAGTTGCACTGTGGCATCAAAAAGTGTCTCTGGGATATTTGTGTTTAACTTGAGATCCTGGAAATATGTTGCGCTGTCAAATTTGTTTTTGTATCAACTTGGATGTTTTTGCTGAAGGCAGAAAAGATTCCTCGGATTATTACGGAATCAGGTGTTTGACAGTCAGCTCATTTTTTCCTCTTCTCCATAAGTATTTACGGGAACTGGCGGCATGTGTGGACAAGAACTGACATTTGGGAACGTAATACTATTGCATGATGAAGGATGCAGAAACTGTGTACATAAGTGTGTGTGTGTGTGTGTGTGTGCGCATGTCTGCAAAGATCAGAGAAAGATAAACACCCGAGGATGTGTAATAATGAAAGAAGTATGATTTTTCTCATAGCTGCTATCTAAACTATGAAATCGGGTCCAGACAGGAAGTGTCATAGACATGCAGAGGGTGAGTCAAGGATTAGCCGGATTAATCTTCCTCTAAAAGGTTATTCACAAAGTTTAAACTTGCATTCACAGTTCAAAGGTTTGAGGGCTTTCTTGTGTTTTAGAAAATAGCCTTAAAAAGGTTGCAGTTTGATGAAAAAATACTGCAAAACATCAATGTAAACTCAAATATTTTTATAATAATAATTCCATACATTTATATAGCGCTTTTCTGGACACTCAAAGCGCTTTACACATTTTGGGGGGAATCTCTTCATCCACCACCAGTGTGCAGCATCCACCTGGATGACACAACGGCAGCTTTATTGCACCAGCCCGCACACCACACGCCTGCTGATTGGTGGAGAGGAGACAGAGTGATGAAGCCAATCATGATATGGGGATGGTTAGGAGGCCATGATGGACAGAGGCCAGTGGGCAAATTTGGCCAGGATGCCAGGGCTAAACCCCTACACTTATTTGAAGGACATTGTGGGATTTTAGATGACCACAATGAGTCAGTTTTACTTTTATGACTCGATTTAACATCTCATCTGAAAGACAGCACTCACTAAGCAGTATTGAGTCCCCTTCACTATACTAGGGCATTAGGACCCACACAGAGCACCGCCTGCTGGTCTCACTAACACCATTTCCGGCAGCAACCTAGCTTTCCTATGTGGGTTTCCATCCAGGTACTGACTGGGCACAGCTCTGCTTAGGTCCAGTGGGTGACTATGTGAGAGTTGCAGAGAGCTAGCTGCGGCAAATGACCAGTTGTATTACCAGTAATAATAGCTAATGTCTATTTTGCATCATGTCATAAAATGTAATTTATGCATGGCTCATTTTTTAATTAGTTCAGTCTTCAATTTCATGTGATTCTTAAAAACTCATTCAATTATGATAATTTGGTGCCTTTTTATGAAGTTTTTAATACTTCTGTGGACACTGTGATAAGGATTTTTAGATTAATAAAACATTCAAACTGTGATAAGGTTAAAAGATTTATAGATTTATTCTAGGACTGCACGATATTGGAAAGAACTGACATTGCGATGTTTTGTTTTTCTGCAACATAAATTGCAACGTGAATATAATTTCAAGAGATGACTTGAATAGCTCCATTTGGAAGGAATTCATTGTTTTATATTGATTGGGATGATTTCATAGAACAAATAATCTGCATAAATCAATCAGACAGTGTTTTCTGGAGAGTCTAATACTACGGAGTTACAGAAAATAATTATTCATTCATTTATTTATTGATTTTCTTTTTGGCTTAGTACATTTATTAATCAGGGGTCGCCACAGCAGAATGACCCACCAACTTATCCAGCATATGTTTTACGCAGCGGATGCTGTGCCAACTGACCCAGCCGAGGCTCGAACCAGTGACCTTCTTGCTGTGAGGTGATCGTGCTACCCACTGCACCACCGTGACACCAAGAAAATAATTAATCAAATGTAAATAAATTACACTGCGCATAGTCTTCATTGTATAAAGAAAGTAACTACTTTTAATCCTTGATAAAAGCTACAAATGTTACACATTCTTATACACAAATGGTTTAAATACAGCTAAAATCTCACAGTCATAAGTCTCAAAAACAAAGCAAACAAGCAAACAAAAAGCTTTCACTCTATTAACGTTAAACTTTACAATGGCTCCACAATGTGATTCCTGGTCAACTAAAATCCTCACTCAAATTTTCTTGTGGATGACTAATCTAAAACTGAACTTAAACTGAAGTGACTTGGCAGATCCTGTGATATGACTATTGTGGATTTTCACATTGCGATATCGATGCTGAAATGATCTATTGTACAGCCCTAATTTATTCCACATTTGCTAAATAAAGTATTCATTTCTCTTAAATAAAAACAAAAAACAGACTCTTACTGACAAAAAAAAAAAAAAACAAGTGTCTACTTTATATGGATCAGACATATTGTACATTTCACAAAACATTCAGCTTTAAACTGCATTAAAAAACAGAGAACCAAATAAAACAACAACTAAAGATCTTCAGCAAAAACATAACAACAAAAGTCCAAAGTTAAAAGGAAAGAACTAAATCTCAGTGAGAGCAACTCTGCTGCTAAATCTAATTCTACACTATTAATTACAATATTGAAAACTATTGAATATTTATTAATATTAATATCATTAAATATAATATATTTAATAATATTGAAAAGTTGTGATCAAAATGAAGCACATCAGAAATATAACTGAATGTAACAACAGCAACTATTAGAAAAAATAAAGCGCATGACCATTTCATTTTTATGTTGCATCAGGTAGACTTGTCTCAAAACACACAGAGCACAAATGCACACGATACAGACATTAGCTATGTTTCCATCCAAAGACGTGAATTAAATTTATGTGCAAAACAGGATTATCGCATAAAAGACATGCGAATAAAGCAGCGCTTCCATCCAGGTAGTCAAAGAGAACAAAATGGCCACTTTCTGACTAATTGGCACCAAATATCAAAAATAAAAACAGAATTGGCTGCGGTAGGAGAAGCTGCATGAATCTTCTTTATTTAATAAATTACTTGCGCCTCAGAAGACAAATGCTGACATGCAATGAACACATGGTGGTGTTTGAAGGCTTGAGATGCGGAGCACAGACACTCTTGATTCTGGAGGTAGTTAATAATTTAATAACACTAATACTGAAATGGTTAAGGTGTTTTAGAATGACCAAAACAACATTTCAGATGTTTTACAATGCAGTCAGCCTGCTGGTTTCTCCATTCACACACATTTTCACAATCACATGATCTCTTATAATAAAATCACATAACTTTTCCTAATGCGCATACTGGAATTTGTTCTGTAAAAGTGTTTTCATCATAGTTTATGCGTATCTTTTCTTATCTTTAATCCTACTCAGTTATGCTCATATGTTTTTATGTGCATTTTCAAAATATTTAAAATATGCATAAAAATAGGTGGATGGAAATGTAGCTCTTTATATGCCATGTAAACAAACACAATAATGTAAAGTATCTCAATAATATAAACCAAGTATTACAGCCATAAACCAGATAAGAATGACAGAAGGAATAGAATTACCCACAAAAGCACCAAAGCTAAATGTGTTAAAGCAAAACCAGAGCTCTCATATAAAATGCTTAATATCCATTTCAATGAATTCCTGCAAGTATAGATCAATGTTTGGCTGAATCTAAACCTGCTGCTGTACACAAAAACAGCAATTTTCCATCTATGGCTGTCAGACAGACATTTGTTCTGAAGCATCACAGCACCCTCTACTGCTGTCAGTTAGATTTATTCACCACGGTAAAGAGCCTATAAACCGTGAAGGTGAAGTAGTAGGATTATCACAAATCCAACATAGATTTCAAAAGATATTTAAAAATTAAAAAGTAACCACATTTAAATGTGGTCAGTGCCATTATCTGACCAATAAGAGCCAACCAGGTTTTATAAAAAGAGGGGTTCAAATAAACCTGTTCCTTGGAAAAATCATTTGACACACTGCAAGAAATTAGCTGTAATGTGTTGTGATGAAAATTAAAGTGTTTTTTCATGTTACAAAATTAGCCAGCTTTAAAATAGCATATTAGGCTTAAAAAAACAAAAAAACAATGACCTTTAAAATTCGAATGCCGCTGCTCACAGTGATCAGAGCAGAATTTCTGGAAAGCACAAGTACTTAATGTGAACTGACCTCAGTTGGCCTTTGAGCTCAGTGAATCGCGGGCGTTTGCTGGGGTCGTATGCCCAGCATTTGGTCATCAGGCTGTAGAGGGTTGGCGGACAGTTTGGTGGCATAGCCAGACGCTCACCATTCTCAATCCGGCCTATAACATCATTATTCTTCACACCTTGAAACGGCTTCACTCCATACATCAGTATCTCCCACATACACACTCCTGAAACCCAAACACAAGGTCCACATTTACACCTGGAATTAACATATTCAGAATCACTCTAGGGTCGACTAATATAGGGATAGTTCAGCCCAAAATAAAAAAATCTGTCAGTGTATACTCATGTGGTTCTAGATCGTTTCTTGAGTTGTCTCAGAACAGAAAAGAAGATATTCTGAAGAATGCTGGTAACCAGTAGTCATTGACTTCTATAGTATATTTGTATGTTTATGGCTACTGATTTTCAACATTCTTCAAAATATCTTCTTTTGTGTTCAACTCAAAATTTTGAAACTAATTATTGTTGAATACATTTTTAATTACTGGGTGAGTACTTTAATCAAATACAAGAATAGAAATTACAAGATCATTTTACACACAATTTCCAAAAAGTTTAGTCGCCTAGATACATTTCACTCATAATGCTGTTTCAGGAAACTGTTTCAATGTCTGAACATGCACAGGATGTTGGGTTTGTGATTCTGACAGAGGAATTCACAGCAATAAATCTGTGCAATGCACACATTCACACACTCGCTTCTTACCAAACATCCACACGTCGCTGGCTGAGGTAAAACGTCTGAAGTTTATTGACTCTGGTGCCATCCATTTAATAGGTAGTTTTCCTTTAGAGGCTGTGAAAAGTGAGAGAAACAGACGATGAGTGTAAATGAGAAAGCAGAGGATTGTAGGTTCAGTCAGATCTAATGTATTACATGACAAAATTGAAAAGCGTGATCCAAAAGTTTGAGATCCAGAGTCTGTTTTGCTTTATTTTCTAATTTAATTTGATTTGATCTATGATTATCACAAATTTTTTTATTTTATTCTGATTATTAGCACACATTTAAGTGAAAACTGTACAGGGCAATTGACAATATCACAACATTCAAAAAAGTCAGTTATTATTATTATTATTATTATTATTAATAATAATAATAAACTTTTGGACCTCAATATACAAACCCGCACAAATGATTTAAGTTGGTAAAATAAAAATTTATAAAACGAAATTAAGTGTTTAATGCTCACAAAACCTGCATTGCTTGTTATTCAAAAAACACAATAAAACAAATATAGCTGCAAGCAGCAATAATGGGGCCAAGCAAACCATACGCAAAATGAGCAAAACAGTCTAGAGAAAGAATTAGCAATTGGGAATATTGGAATTTTGATTCTGCAACTTACAATTCAAAAGTTATTAGCATTTCAAATTTACAACTTTGGACAAGTGGTGGCGCTAGAGAGTTAGAGGCTCCATTATTTGTTTTGGTGTTAATAATGAGGCTGTCTTCTATCAGTGTACCAAATTTCATAACTTTGGAGCAAACAACAAATACAGGCTGCCATTTAAAACTCAGCAGAAGAATAATATATATATAATAATATATAATACTAATGATATTTAAGCATTCATAATTTAGCTTTCAGCATGATCCTTTAGAAATCCTTCTAATACAGAGCCCTCAAATGAAAATAAAACGCAATATCAGGCCATCCATCCTTATAATTTTATGTATCCTTGCTGAATAAAAGTATAATTTCTTCCAAAAAAGCATATGCTGACAGTGCCACAATACCTTTATAATAAGAACTGTCCTCCATGTATCTCGACAGCCCGAAGTCTCCCAGTTTCACACAGTCCACTGAAGACACAAGGACATTTCGTGCTGCAATATCCCTGAAAAAGACGTGAGGAAAATGCTCAGTAGACACATTTAAGAACAGCACTACATTCACTATCAGAGCGATGAATAATGCATGAAGAAGTGCTATTAGATAAGGATCCTAAGGGTCCTTCAACAACACTCAACAAGAAGCAAGAAGGGATAACTGCAGTAGTATTTGCATGACGTGGACATTTACCTGTGCACAAAGCGTTTGCTCTCTAGGTATGCGAGGGCTGTGCTGAGCTGGTAAGAAAACAGGATGAGTGATGCTAGATCCAGATTGTACTTCCTAATCTGAAGAAAGGAGCGCAACTGAAAAAAAAAGAAAGAGAAAAAATATACAGTATCAGCAAACACTAAAACAGACGTGAAGCCCAAGCTGAACACTAGATGGTGCTGTTGTATAGCTCAAAGGATTCAGTCTACAACATCAACCCTATGACGAATTTCTTAGCATTAAATAAAATCTGATAAAAAACACAACGTTCGACTTAAAGGAACACTCCACTTTTTTTTGCAAATAGGCTCATTTTACATGTCACCTACAGTTTAACAGTTGCATTTTACCATATTTAAATCCATTCAGTCAAACTCCCTGTCTGACGGAACATTTTTAGCTTAGCATAGCATAAATCATTGAATTGGAGTAGACCAGTAGCACCTCACCCAAACTATTTTGACTCTTGACTAATCTGTAGTTACATTGTGTACTCAAAAAGTTGCTATTTTCTGTGTTGATATGGCTAGGAAAGCCTAAAAGTGCTCCTGCCAGACACTGAGATCAACTGAATAATTAAAAAAAAAATTAATTAAAAACTCTACTGTTTACCTTAGGGGAGTTGTAAAATGAGTGGGGAAAAGGGGCCTCTTTAAGTGGTCATCGCAAATCATCAGAAATAATTGTGGGTGCAAAAAATGCTTAATGATCACACAAACCAAATTAACACATTTTAGTACAATCACACAGTTGATCAGCTTGACGATCAAGGATTAAAACAAGAACATACAGTATACATACACAAAACATGTATGGCCTACCATCTGTACGCTGTGACAGATATTAAATGGATAGTTCACCCAAAAATGAACTCATTTACTCATCCTTGACTTTTACTTGTTCTTTTGAACACACAAAAAGATATTCTGAAGAATGTTGAAATACAATAACCACTGAAATCCACAGCAAGAAAAACAAATATGGAAGTCAACGGTTATCAATGATTTTCCAAACAGAAAAAAATAACATATAAATTTTTGGTGTTAAACTATCTGTAACATTCGATAACATGAATGAATTAGCTAACTTGCGTGGAGTTTAAAAAACCCTACTGAAAAAAACTGCTTAAACCAGCCTAGGTTTTAGAGGGGTTTTAGCCATTTCTAGGTTGGTTTCCAGTCATTTCCAGCCTGACCAGCCTAGCCAGGTCAGGCTGGTTTTAGCTGAATTTAGCTGGACATTTTCCAGCCTGACCAGCTAAGACTAGGCTGGAAATGGCTGGAAACAGCCAAAACCCCTCTAAAACCAGGCTGCTCAACCAGCTAAAACCAGCCAACCAGCCTAGGCTACATTATATGCTTTGTAAATGTTAGTTTACAATGCATTGATCAATGTTAACAACTTTAATTGTTAAAAATAATTAAGTAAATGTTAATGTGGAAATTGCTAATAATGACAATGAACAAATGCAGTAAAATCACTATTCTTTACTAATTAACTGATGTATTTAACTAATAATAACAAATCAAACCATATCATATGGTGTAACTTTATTCACTTTGGTTGACAACATTGCATGATCTTCTGAAGTTTTGCCCCTCTAAAGCTCATTTAACTTAACTAAAATAAAATGACATGATTAATAGCTGAAACATTCAAATAATTAAATAAATAAATATAATCCCAATAAATTCAGTAATGCATCTTTGGAGATTAAAGGCAAATTGAAGACTCACAGGATATCCTAACAAAAATATATACACATACAATCTCAAAATAATCACAAAAATCTGAAACCAAGAACTCACAGAAGACGCATTTACAATTACAGCAGATGCATTCTAATAACTGGTGGAAATGGTATTGCATCTTAGCAGACCACAAGTGATTGGTTAACCATGTTAATACCAGACGGAAAGCCTAAGAGTTGCCGCAAGACTCTTACAGACACAAAATCCGAACTTTCTTCAGATATTTAGCAGGTAACTGTTTTCTTATAGAAAGCTTGATACACAGTGTGTCTCGGTTGGACTGAATCATCTGAGACAGACTTTGACAAACGGCCACCGCCAGCAATCATCTTTACTACGCCTTTATGGCCCGTTTATGAGACAAGCAGCGGTGATGGATTTCTCCAGCTTTAACCCGGCTGGCATCTTGGTGAATAATGCGAGTTTAATGCGTTTAATACCAGGTCACGTTCCCTTGGAGATTTAAGACCTGTTCAAAGCCCTCCCACCAAACCAAATCCTACTGCTACATATTAACCAGAGTGAAAAAACAAAACGCACCTCTCCCAGTGTGCAAAGCTCCATGATGATCCACACTGGGTTTTCTGTAATAACGCCAATCAGCTTTACAATGTGAGGGTGATCGAACTGTCGCATTGTCACTGCAGGAACAAAAAAAGATTTAAAGATAATAAAATTAGAATAACAATTAGTTCATTATCTCAATGATAACTGAATTTAATCATGTTTAGAGAAATAATTTTAATGTTATTTTATAAGAGATTTAATTAATCTACAGTGTCAGTAAAGACATTTATAAATGTAACAATTATATTTTATATCTTGATATTATGTTTAATGCATCAAATTATTCTAAAAAAAGACAAAAAGAAAATGTTGTAACTATTTTCACTATAGCAGAACAAATTCTGAAGTCACGGTCAAAAAGTCGGTAACATTTTTAAATTATTTTTTAATGTAATTAAATTATGTTAAAACAGAAAAAGTGTTTTATTACATTTTATTACATTTTATTACAGTTATTATTACATTTTAAATTGTAATAATATTTCTAAACATTACATAACTTTACAGATTTTTTTTATCCAAAAAATAAAGTTAAAAGATTAAAATGCTTCAAAAAGTGATTATTCAGCTTGATCTCACAAGGAAACGTCACTATTTTACGTTTTGTTAGTTTAGTGGCTAATTCGTACAAGCTTTAATCAAAAGAAAATGTACAATTTTAAAAATGAGGCAGGATGAGCAAATCATACTAAATTGTATGAATGAGATCATCCGAATTCATACGAAATTCAAAATGTTACGACCTGCTGTGAGATCGTGTTTGACCGGTAATAGTATAACGTAATATAGTATAGTATATTATCATGTTAGTAGTATAGTAGAATAGAATTATAACCTAACTGTGATGAAACAAGTTTCCTAAACATAAATATAAATAATAATAATACAAAATATTGTGATATTGTACTAAACTAGGTGACACGGTGGTGCAGTGGTTAGCACTGTTGCCTCACAGCAAGAAGTTCGCTGGTTCTAGTCCCAGCTGGTCAGTTGTCATTTCTGTGTGGAGTTTGCATGTTCTTCCCATGTTCGCCTGGGTTTCCTCCGGGTGCTCCAGATTCTCCCACAGTCCAAAGACATGCGCTTATAGGTGAATTGGATTAACTAAATTGGCTGTAGTGTTCATATGTGAGTGAATGAGTGTGTATGGGTGTTTCCCAGTACTGGGCTGCAGCTGGAAGGGTATCCGCTGTGTAAAACATATGCTGGGTAAGTTGGTTGTTCATTCGACCCCTGATAAATAAAGGGCATAAGCCTGAAGGAAAATGAGCGAATGTACTAAACTAATATTGTGTCTGTAAGCCCAGATGCCATATAAGAAATACTATTTATAAAGTAAAAACCTGGTGATGTGTGTTTATTTACCAGTACCACAGCATTTGATTTATTCATTCTGAAGCAAGTCGATCTTTTTGATAATTATGTTATGAAATTGCTATGTGATTTTACAAAAACCTTGTGTATTGAAATTGAAAAGAAATGTATTTAAAATAAATAACGCTCCAGAGCATCTATAAATGCAACATCAGTGTCTGACCTTTCCTTCACTCTCATCACACAAACCAGCACCTGTTTTTTACTGCACAAAAGCCAACAGCTGTGCTCTCACAGGCTCCACATGCTGGAAATGTTTGGAGTTTGAGCTCAAACGAACCAAAACACATTCCTCTCAATTACATTGTAACAACACTCACAGGCCTCCTGGAGGAACTTCTCTCGAACGCTGTCTGAAGTGCAGTTCTTACACGTCTTTATCGCCACTGAAAGAGCTGGGGTGTCCTGAAGGCAAAAACCAAACAAACAGAAGAAGTTTAACAATCAAAATCATAGCTTTGAGTTTCATATATTTTGCAAGTCACAACTTTGCTACATTTTAAACGTTTGGGATCAGTATTATTTTACAGTATGTCATCATATTAACAATATTAATAAATATTAATAATTGGTTACTTAAGTTCAAAGATTGAGATTAAAACAATGGAGACCAGCACATTTTGTGAAAACAGGCCCCTAATAATCAATCAGTATTGATCAGAATGGTGTCATCACTCTCCTTTTTTAAATCAAAACTTTAAACACATCATCTTAGAGTGTGACTCGAATGTACTATTTTTGTTTTATGATTGTACTTCTTTATTTTATTTGAGCACTTTGACCTGTACAGCACTTGGGTCAACATTGGGTTGGTTTAAAATCTGCTTTATGAATAAATAACCGAATGAATGAATGAATGAAGGGTTATATTTGCTATTTTCATTCAATATTCTGATAACTCATTGTACCCATTTGGAATACATTTCTAGCATAATGTACTTCCTGCCAATTTGTCAATTTAACTTTATTTTTATTTTATTTTTTTATTATATTTATTTTTAGGTTTCAACTGCAGTGATATTAAATCTATATTGATTGAATCCAAAAAAAAAGAGAGAGCATCAAATCAGAACCAAATAAGAATAAAACGTTGTAAAAAAAAAAAAAAAAAAGCACTTTTGGTGAGTATATTAGCAATTTTCAAAGCTAGTTTTTAATAACAATGAATTAATGATTAATGATAAATAAAAAAAAAAACTCAAAATCACATACAGTTCAAAAATATATATGCTGTTTGAGTAGCTGTAAAGCATTTTAGTTAGTGTCTTTATCATTATCTAAGATAAACACATCATCTAATATATTTTTGGTATATAATACAATATACAGTTAGTAGCCATATGGTATTTTAATGGGTGTCTTTATCATTATCTTTCATAATAATAATAATACACTTCTGATTATCAATAGCATCCTGTACATATATTCATTTATTGTATAATGTATAATTTTCATAGTACATCCATCTGTAAAATATTACCATAGATTTTCTATAACTGCACTTTATAACTTATACCTATATCCTGCACTTGCTGCTATTGCACTGCTGGTTAGACCGAAACTGCATTTCGTTGCCTTGTACATGTGTAATGACAATAAAGTTGAATCTAATCTAATCTAATCTAAATAATAATAATAATAATAATAATAATAATAATAATAATAATTCATTCATTCATTTTCCTTTGACTTGTGAATGAACCGCCAAATATTCCTGCATATGTTTTACGCAGTGGATGCCCTTCCAGCCACAACCCAGTACTGGGAAACACCCACACACACTCATTCACTCACACACTCATACAGTATAGAGGACATGCAAAGTCCACATTGAAATGCCAACTGGCTCAGTCGGGTCTCAAACCAGTGACCTTCTTGCTGTAAAGCGACAGTGCTAACTACAGAGCCACCGTGCTGCCAATAATAATAAAAATAATTAAATGAAATATACTAAAAGTCATTTTTACCGGACATATGTAGATCCCTTGATGGACATCTCCAAACTGTCCCTCTCCTATACAGCGTCCCAGCTCGATTCGGTCTCTCTGGATCTCATAGTCCCGGGCTGAAAGACATAACAGACTCACAGTCAATAAACACTTAAAAATACCAATTTATACACTACATTATCATCACAGGCCACTTTCAGAAAAAATAATAATAATTACACCATGCAATTCTTCAGACAGTGTCAATCTGTTCATATACATTTCAAACAATAAAATCCATCCAACACATGCCATTACAACCCAATTACGAAACAAAAAGGCATACAAGACTCAGTGAAGAAATTATACCAAAGTTCATTCATCAATAATAGCGAATCCAACATCACTGAACAAAACCTTTGAACAACCATGTGGGAAAAGTGTCAAAGCCAGTTCAGAGCACCTTCAAGGTGTTAGTTAAAACTTCATTTAAATAATAAAAACACAATGATTCGTGTAAAATAAAAGAAATGTAATTTAAAAGATCAGATTCCACCACAAGAAACACAAACAGGCAAAGCAAAAGCACACAAACACACAAGGCCCACCGTCACACATGAAGTCTCAAGCATATGGAGGACACGAAAACAGCAGGAGAAACAGCTTTACCTTCATCTAGTCCATAATATTCTGTCGTGCCGATAACGAGAGAAAACAAAGTGGCAAATATAACACTCGACAACACTAAGGTCACCATTGATTCATATTTATTTCCTTTTATTAATTGATTTGCTGTGAATGAAAGCAATGTTTAACAAACCCCAACACAAAGTTTTCTGTTTAAGGACTGGTGATTTTTAACAAACACCGAACACCATTAATAACTGATCATAACAGAGCAGCAAATGATCCTGTAATTGTAATCATTACAATTAGTAATAAACAGATTATTTCATATTTAAATCAATATTATGTGTGGAGGTAACGGTTAAGCCAATGTTTTATATGTGGATATAGTTCAAATGTAATTCGTTACTTAAAGAGCCCCTATTTTGGGTTTTTGAAAATGACCTTCAATGCAGTGTGCAATACAGCTCGAAGTAAATGAAAACATCCAGCTGAGGTTTAAATCCTAAAGTGCATCATGTTTAAAACTATTTGATTCTTTAACGAACTATTTGATTCTTTAACGAAATAGTCGACTCAAGAGTCGAATAAATGAATCGAGTATGGGGAATAAACAATTAAAGTTAATTTTCACAACCACACTACAGTATAGTTAACTATATGCTGTGTTTGTTCCTGTCACTTTTCTGATTTTTGATACAATAACATATGCCGCAACAAGGGATTCGCCAGCCGTTTGCCATTAAAGAAGGAGCAGCAGAGACTATTATGCATGGGACTTTGTCAGACTTTGACAGAAACTGTCAGTAACTGTTACAGTTCATATGGACCAGTTCATATGAGTCATAACATGCAAATGTAATTAAAATTGTTGCCCCGTTTTGTGTAGTTTGCAAAATATGTGTTTAATTGTGTGTTATAAGTTGTAATTGTCCCGTGCGGCTTGTAATCACTTATCTATTGTATATCTGTGCTTGTCCTGTATCTCTCAGGTTAAATCTGTATGGCACTATTCACATATTGTGTCCAAAACCAAGTTGAAAACGTGACGCGTGCTCCTTCCTTTACCGATTTCAATGCAGTTCTGAACTTGCGATCCTCTGGCATTTGCCTTTGCTACGGCCACCATCAGCTGTTCCTCACAGACGCGGCGCAGTCAATTTTCAAAATAGTTAAACTTTTGCCACTGTGTGGATTAATACTGAATGTGTGCCGTTGTTATTACTTGGAGTCAGGTTTAAGAGTAGAGTAATATGCTGCTGTTTAACTGCATTGCTTTATTGCATTCCTGCATCGAGGTCTCGCATACTCCGCTACTTCATAGCCGTGGTGGGCATTTCTTTCTGTCTTGCGATGAACGCAGTCGACCAACCACAACAGACTGGGTCATCAGTCCAATCAGCACAGATTAGCTTCACACGTTCACGCATTAGTTTGGGAAAAATTTAATCCCTGAATGAATCATATGGGAGTCGTTGGGATAATTAGGTAAAAATAAATGCATATTATAAGACAATAAATACGTTTTTTGACCTTTTATGCATATCAGCCTGTTGTTGGAGACCCCCAAAACTAAATTATGACCTTTTATAATGCAAAACAGGGGCTCTTTAAATGTCTGAAAATTCTGAAATCATAATGATTTGCTGCTCTGTTATGATCAGTTATTAATGGCGTTCACAGTTTAATCATGATCATTTTAATTCATCAATGTTTAAAACTACTTTCTGCTTAATATTTTCTTGTAGAAATCATTAAACATTTTAATGTTCTGAATCATTTGCTAAACAGAAAGATCAAAATGCATGTATTTACCTCATTGTATCTTTTGAGTGGAACTATATTTCCTACTAAAATAATTCATATTAAGTCGCTCAAATGTTTCTTTTAACATATTTTATTACTATTATTTTCAAATAAATGCAGTCCTGGTGAGTCAAAGAGACTTCCTTTAAAAGCAGACAAAAACACACAAAATGTGAAAGGAGTCTATATATAAACAATGCAACATCATTTTCTGAGCAGACAAAAAAATGTTAAACCATTAGTAAATTAATTAAATTATTATAATATTATTGACACTTTATATATAAAATATATAGATGTCTATTACACTTTACAATAATGTTATATTGTTTAATGTATTTGCTAACATGAACAATACATGTATTACAGTATTCATTCATCTTTGTTAATGTTAGTTAATAGATATAAAACTATTAATTGTAAGCTCTGTGCATTAACCAATGAATTTGGATTTTAACAATGCATAGGCCTGTCACAAGAAGTCATTTTTGTTGTGCGATATTGTCAAAGAAATTATTATGATAAATTATATTATTGTCATTTTTAGATCAGTTTAAGCATGTTTATATACAGATTCTACAACAGGATTTACATTGAAATAAACACATTCAAGTAAACATGTGCTTTTGGCATTACTGTAATTCATGAATCGTTTTCGGGAAGTGGACTGAAAATTTGAAACAGAGTTGACTTCGAAACCGGTAGTAGTTTTCTGGAAAAATGTGACCTGTTAGTAAAAAAAGATCTCACTGACAGCTCCAGCGGAGATTAGATGAAATCACAGAAGCGGTGTAATCTGCTCAGATATTTAAGACATAAATTAATGTAAACATGATGTACAATATATATTGAGTGGTAAAAAATGATTGAGATCATGTCCATGTATAGCAAAATAAGTCGATATATTGATTAATGTGACAGGTCTAACAATGCATTAGTAAAGGTTAAACTATGAGTATCAATAAATGCTGTGTTATTATTAGTTCATGACATATTAGTAAATACATTAAATAAATTAACTAATGGAACCTTATTGTAAATTGTGTCCAAAAAACTCACTTAAACCTAAAATAAGTTCAATATAAAAAGATATTTACAGGTTAAAATAATAAAGCAGCCATATAGAACAAAAATTGATATTAAATACACACATAAGACAGATAAATGTCCTCCAAAAATGGGTGCAACACTAGCCCAAATTCTCAGATTAAATTCCTTATCTTTTCAATAAATTCATTAATAATTCCCCCAAATAGAGCTCCATGACAAAGTTAAATGTGTGTTCCATTTATAAAACATACATTTATCAACATATCCATTTCAGTGCCTTTCCCTAGTGTCCAATAAGCGTCCAGTTTCAGTCAATACATGGAATCAGCTCTATTCTTATAACACAAGTTGCTCTATTCAGGCCCACAGCGAGCAGATGATGTTTGACTGAGACTCAAGCGCACAGGAAGAAAGAGACAAAACTGAATGCTGCGTTATTCTCGAGTTCAGTTTCTGAGCCGAACGAACAGCTAAGCAGAAAGCGACACCGACTCAAGCAGCTATAAATGTCTCAAGAGCTTCTGCATCTGTGAAGCCAAAACAGTGGGTGCAAAAGTCACGGAGATAATAGGAAGCGCAGCACTTTCCAGAAAATAAGTTAAACCATGACTGATGCAGTGTTAAGAGGGGGGAAAAGTCGAATTTTAGAATTGAACTCAGAAATAATGAGGGGAATAAATCAAATTAAATGTCTGCAAAATATTATAAATACAGCGCTCAGCAAATCTTTTAAATTCATTTTCATTCATTTTAATAGGACTCTATTCAATATTATATTTGTGCAATTAAATTAGATTAGTCAGTACTGAAGTCAAATCTGGAGCTTATCTTACAAAATAACTTATGATAACGGTCCAAGAACTAGTACACCTAAATTTATAAGTTAGAGAAAAATATTAAATACAAATTTTAAAAAGAGGAAAAATCAAGAAAAGCAAAAAACAGAAAAAATTGTTTGAAATTTTGTAGGTTGTCTTTTTTTTTTGCAATATTTATCTTGATTTTAATTTTATTATCTTGCAATTTGTAAATATGTTAGGTGACCAAAATATTATTTTTATAAATATATCTGTTAAATAAATCTGCTTTGTTTAAATGCACCAAAATACATTGCCTATATTCACTGAGAAATGGATAAAAATATTCATTTTCAAAATGGGCTGTACTCAATTATGCCGAGCACTGGATGTATTTTAGTTCCTTATGCATTCAACAGTATTATAAAAGCAAAAAGGAGATAAAAATGGTAATATGGTATACATACAGGAATTATAATCAAATAAATTATAGTAATATAATAATACATTATAAAAATAAGGCTTTTAAAATGAAAAAAAAACTAATCTTGTCAGCTTTAAAATGGTTAGAATTACATTAAAACAATTATAATACAATAAACATTGTATTATAATTAAAGTAATACATTTAAGCACTTTGATGACATTTTGATTTAAAATGGTAAAACAAAAATATATTATATTTTTTTATGTGTTAACTGCACTGTATGTAGAAGTTACTTTTATGTTATTAATATTACTAATAAAAAAACAGCATATATTTAAAAAACGTTTTTGACCAAATCTAGTCAATTTATTTACATGAATTGCTTAGAAATTAAATGTTTTTTAATCATCAGATTATTTAAAGAGGTGGTCCAGAGTGTATTTTTAAGGCTTGGTTGGTTTTATAAGATCCAAAGCAATGTGTGCTCACGCTTCACTTGTAGAAAATCACATTCTTTTTCAAATATCTTACTTTGATTATATACAGCTACTCAGCTAACATGAAAACGACTGTCATATTTCCTAGTTCCTCCGAAAGGCCCACCATCGAGAGGCTCTGATAGGTCAGCTAACATAATGTGCTGTGGAGGATCAGCTCCACGTCACCAAGAAAAGCCTAATAGCAGGTGCTGTGCCTCTGCTGTGTAAATACTGTCAGTCAGAGTAGCTGTTAGCCATATAAGCTTGAGCCTGAATTTGACAGAAAATGAAAAGTACACAGCTGAACCTCATGCCTGCTCTCTAAAATAAAATCTGACAAGTGTCTTTCAAATATCTTCGGAATAGGCATGTGTTTTGAGAGTTTGTTATTTAAGATGTAGTACGCTTGGAAAGCAGCCTCATAGAGACACAGCAGCGCTGCTGAAGATTGATTGCTGTTTTCAGTGGTTTGACTGAAATATGAATCCTAGCTAAATTGTTAACAGTGCCAAACTGTCTAACGCTAGACACTATGCATGTAATAGATAAATTTTAACAAATGAAAATACTTACAGGTTGTGGCTCACAATCCACAGTTTTGACTATTATGGTTGGAGCTGCTCCTTCTTTGAAGAGTTTTTAGCCGAATCCAGCACTGAACTGATTCTGGAAGCTCTCCTTTGTCAAATGCTAGCTTTATCTTTTTTATAACTCTCTAGAACATAATTAAAATGAAATTGTAAGCACTTCTCTCTTTGTGTCGTGTCCTTTGGAAGCCCAATTACAGAAAAAAAAGAAGCTCTGTGGAAATAGCAGTGTTTGGTCGCATTTTAGCTTTCTCTGCTATAACATTACAGCATCTCTGGCCACGCCCCTTCGCTGCGCAGGGTGTATGCGTGTGGTCTATGCACATAACCTGAAGCGTTTTTGATCTCACTAACCTGAATGTATTTTTCATAGTCCCCAAACGTTTTTCGCTGTAGGCATTGCTAAGCTAACCCCTAAAACCCAATGTGTCCCTTTACATTGAAGTTTACACAACTAAAGTTAAAAATCTGATAATGTAGTGGACCACCCCTTTAAAAGCATGACTTGTATTCTGGAAAATATCTATCATCCTCTGGGGAAACTGGCAGACCAATTTAGTTTAAAAACTCAATAAAAAAATACAAAATTAAAACAATCACTTTATCCTGGATTTCATAAACTAGTTATAAATTATTTACTATGTATACAAAAGCAGAAAGCAGATTTACTTCTTGCTGATTGAAATGAGTTTTGAAGTGAATTTTGAAGCCAGGTCTGAGATCAGTATGAAGCTGTGATACTCACTGGAAGGCATGGTGTAAGTGTCCTCTTCGTCTATGATCTCAGCGTAGTCGTCTGTTTCTGAAAAGGGAAAAACAGTATTTTAAGTCCAAGCGCAGCAGGAGCAGCTAAAAACAGCCCTTCCAAAAGCAGAAACAAGTCTAGTCATATTCGGCACATCTCACACACTGCTGGCCCACGACACAGATCGTCTCTTCCCCATTAACGCAGCAGCGCGAAGACTCAAAGTGTTTCGGGTGTGTATTCAGAGGAGCTGGAATTGGCTTCGATCAAATCTGCACAGCTGTGATTTGTGAGTGTGTTTAAAGAGCGAGTACATCTGGCCGAAAGAGAGGACTTTCTTTCCAAATCACTGCTGTCATTGGGGAAAAACAGATGAAGTCATGGATAAACTGACAGATATTGTGTTCTGTCCTAAATTATAAATGGAATATAATAATTAACAGTTTCCACAATAACTGCCCGGTTAATACATTACGTATTGCAAGCATTTATTGTATTAAATGTTTTCTAAAATATTATCACTAAATATGCAAAGGAGGCATTGTCTAATTAAATATATGGTAATTTGCATATACAATATCTGACAAAAGTCTTGTCGCTCATTCAAGTTTAAGGAACAACAAATAATAACTTGGCCTCTAGATTACGCTTATTTTACCAAAATAAAATATGATCATGCCTTATTAGGAAGTATGGTCTGACTTTGCTTAGACAAAAGTCTTGTCACTTAACAGAAATAATGTACAGTATAGAATATATGGTCATGTTGCTGAGGAAAAAAAATGTATATTGTGTATGACTCATGTGAGCTTGGAAGACTGCATCTATACATCTCTGCAATGACTCAAATAACTTATTATTAAAGTCATCTGGAATGGCAAAGAAAGCATTCTTGCAGGACTCCCAGGGTTCATCAAGATTCTTTGGATTAATCGTCAATGCCTCCTCCTTCATTTTACCCCAGACAAGCTCAATAATGTTCATGTCTGGTGACTGGGTTGGCCAATCCTGGAGCACCTTGACCTTCTTTGCTTTCAGGAACTTTGATGTGATGGCTGAACCCTGAGAAGGAGTGCTATTTACCTTCTGCCACTTCTCCAAATGATCAACTAGAAGTCAAGTTATTATTTGTTGCTCTTACAACTGAGATCGATGACAAGACCTTTGTCAGGTAGTATATTTATTTATTTATTTATTTTTAGTATATTTTTTTTGTGTTTTGTGGACATACGAGTCAAATGTTGGTAATCTCTTTTTAATCACTAAATAATTCAAATAAGATCATAAACAGAATTGATTTGTTTTAATTTTATCAAGCAAATTACTGTATATTAACAGATCCCTCTGCAAAAGCCTTTAGAATACAGTTATGAATAAAAGTATTTGTTGTAGGAAAGTACTGTTGAAGTGAAAATGTTTCTCTGTGAAAAACAAAAGACTCTTCTTTGAGAAAACAGCTTAATAATATGTATTGTCACAAATTGACTGAAAAAAAAAAAACTTAATGAAAATCCCAAAACCTCAAATATAACAGGTGCAAGAAAAACAGTTTTAGCCTGCAGTGTCTCGCCTTAAGGAAAAATTGTTTTATATAGTCACTACACAGCAATGCAGAAAAAGTCAACAGCTTTTGACAGCTCATACTGACAGTCAGTGGAGTCCCATGAGTCGCTTATAAGAGAAAGGGATGTGTGTTTTCAGTAGATAACGTCTCCAACATTTTTACCACATCATAACAGCATCAAATTCCACTGTAAGCGATTGCAGTGAGAGATCACACATATGCCTAGGTATTTTGTTTTTCTGGAGTTCACAGAAATGAACGGTTTACTTGAACTTGAAGGACAAAAGTGTTTTTTTATTTTTTAGTGCGTTTGGTTTAAAGCAACTGTTTGGGAGTTCAGCTAAAGCAATAGGGCTTGACAATAAAGCTAAAAATAAAGTTATATATTAAATATATAACTGCAAAACAATAACAAAATGTCCATCTATCCATCCAAATGTAATGCTTGCATTCTGTTCATTTCCTTTGTTTCATTACAATGTTTGAAATCAAGTAAACTTGCATATAAAAAAAATATATATAATCAAAACTTGGTAATATATATTAAAATGTTTGTATTTCATTTGTGTGCAGTATAAAGTAGACAGCTTCTGAATTGGGAAGCAGTTATTATTATGTTCACCGGTGTCTTGTTTGATACTCTTCCTCTTGTGTTTATGTGCCCTCGGTTCCTTCAATTCAGCACTGACAGTAAATAGGAAACTGATATGCACATTGGAACCACTGAAGCATTCACATTATTGCATTTTATGGCCAACAAAATTAATTCGTTATACATTATTTAGGATCCTATATCATGAATGTGAATATTCAATATCTCAGCCTGCTCAACACAGCCATAAGACATATTAAAACTGGACTTTACCATCCCCACCAATATCATCTGTGGATCCAAACAGCATGCAAAAGATTGAAAAAGAGAGAGACAGAGTATTAGAGTGCTGCATTTAACAGACAGAAGTCAGTACTGAAGGGAGAAAGCGGAATGAAAGGCTCATGTCTGTTACAACATGCAATAAAATAAAGCCCCAAACCATTATTAGCAACAGAAGGATCTTAAAGGGCACATAGTTTACCTCTTTTTTATGATTTAATAATATTATTATGGTTCTTCTGAGTGTGCCAGTTTAGGTTCAGTTTAAAACACAATTCAGATTTTTTTTATTATAATGTGTTAAAAAGTGTCATCTTGGGGGCGTGTCCACAGTTCGCTGATTTAGGGGTGTGTTGCTTCATATGTAAATTAGTTTCGGCTTCCCGCCCAACGTAACATGGGGGCGGGGCCATGAGCTCACCCGCTCTGTGTTTGCAACAGAGTCAGACAGGCAGACTGAGAGGAGCAGGAGTGAGAGGTTCCGCATTCAGTCATACATGTACAACTCGGACACAGATCAAGCAGAGAGTACAAAATCATTTGTGTCTTTGTACAGTTTTACAGCCAACTGTGTGCTAGTTTCAAGTGCCGAGCTTGTACACAGAAACTAATAACCACGTACACTGAATTAACTTTGACTGAGGCACCGGATGCGCCGCTCGAAGCCGCGACACAGCACACCAGACACTCTCTGTGGCGCGGCAGAAACATGAAGAGTCCCGAATCGTCACGCCACGCATTTTTTAATTCTAAACATAGGTTTCTATCAGGGTACACACAACGGCGCTTCAAGTCTGCAGCGGTCCGCGGCGCCCAGCCGTCACTTGAGTGACCCTGATAGAAACCTATGTTTAGAAATCTAAAACGCATGCTAGTTAAGATCACAGGGAGCTTCTGGGATCGCGAGAAATGCAAACGGCTGAAGTATAAGGTAGACTCAATGAGAAGTACAGGTTTGCAAACCTACTTAAATTTACAACCAATAATTCCGATTAGAGCGATAATGTGGAGAATACTGATCTTGTGTTGAGCCCAATGAGCCTTGCATCTAAAAATAGAGCTAGCGTGTTCCTTTAGTGATATCGCTTCAAATCACGCTGAAAATGGCGGACGTGAATCAACAAACTGAGGATATGATGACGAGCCTGTCAATCAATATTGGTGGGCGGGGGGACCGCACTCCTACGTAAAGTTGCGGTCGGTTTGAAAACCGCTCCAATTGGTCCACCGTTTTTATGTTGTTAAATTGAAAAAAAAAGCACTGGGTGTGCTTATATCACCCCAATATGACGGTCTATACACCATTCATGCACATATGTCTGTCCAAACAGCTTGAAAAGTACATTTTTTTAAAACATGCACCTTCATTCTTTAACTTACATTAAATTCACATGCACTTTCATGGTTGGGACTTTCTGATGATTTTCGTTTTACACTAATAATATTTTCTATCCTCCAAACTATTTTTTTATAAAGACCTTATTTAGGATGATGCATTTAAAATGTGTATACTATTTGTATACTATATACTATTTGTATATTATTTAAAAATATACTTTAAATATTAAATTACTATTACAATTACTCAAAATAACTTAATTTTTGACTTAATTAACTTCTCAAAGTTTATGTACATATACCCCAATATTAGAGAGAAAGGTTATACAATTATTCTGCTAAGGAAAAAAAAACAATCACATACAGTATGAGAATTACCAGTATTAGCCACAATTTCTCTAAATTTATATCTTATGATTGCTCGAAATCAGTCAAAACATATGAAACCTACAGAAACGTTTTTAGCAAATCATTTCTAACAACATCAAAACAAAATACATTCACTTTCTATGTAGGGAACACTCAACCCTGCAATTTATATTACACATTAACAATATAGGTTAAGGGTTACAGTAATTTGCCAGCATTTGAGCAACAAAACACACACAAACATATACATATATATTTATATTATCAATAAAAACAGCTCAAAATTGATTTCCAAGTCATTTTAGAAAAACAAATCTGAGCTTTACACAGGAAATTAGGTATGGATTAAGTTGATTAACTATAAGAATGCAAGGGCACAACACAACTGTCTTGAACAAGTCCTACCTGAGATGGAAATGGCTTTGGCGCGGACTCCTTGCAACCGCTTCTCATGGTTTGCTGATCTGTGTGACAGAGGTTGAAGAAGATGAATGGTGTACATTTTCAATCAAACTTAATCACAGCGTGACCTTTTCCACAGTGATCTGTGCTGAATCCACTGAGCTGCTCTGTTCCATTAGTGTGTGTGTGGGGAGACATAACAGATGGGCACCACCACAGTCACCTTAATGAGAGCTGGGCTGCGGGTCACATTAGCTGAGGGTAAACTGACAGATTCCACATGTCTGAGCCAAAGAGGCCAAAGGGTGTCAAACAGAAACTGACTGTTCCTAAAGAAAAACTTAGTTGAAAATACATATATATTTAGGGTACAGTTTTAGGAACTTACTTTGGTGCTTTTGGGATTGATGGAAGTGCTCTCTCTCCTTCTGTTGACAAACAGAGAAATAAACGTTAAAGCTAAAGTCAAATAATTAGATTATTTGAATGAGATCCATTATCTGAGGTGATGTGCGCAACAGTAGCAGGGTTTCTTTTCAAAGTTCACAAAAAAACAAACAAAAAAAAACAAATGCAAATTAAGTTTGTTTCTATTAAGTTGTTAGAGCGGCTGATATTGTAGTATTGATAACCTAGGGCCAGTTGCACCAGCAGTGCGCAAGTTAAAACGTAGCCTAGTTGTGACTTTAAGGGACACCAAGTTACAAATTACGCACTACTAAATATTTTTGCACCAATGAACTTAGTTTAAACGTATCGCCAAGTACGTTCCAACTAAATATTTATGGCCCCCCCCCATGTATAAGGGTAGAAAAGAGAAGACATTGAGATTAGTTTACATAGAGGAGCTCGTGATGATAGTGAAGAATGATCTTCCTCTACTCACAGCCTTATTTTCCTCCCAAATCTCATTTTTTTTGGTTTGAGAAAGAAGAGTTTAATTTTGTTTCAATGAGTGTTTTTTGTTAATCGTATCCATCAATTAAAACAAGAATTTTTTTATGACTGAGTTTTTCTCCCTGCTCTTTCCTCTTTCACATATAGGATTTAAACAAACAAGTTTAATATTTTGATAACTTCTTGTCTATTTTGCCTGCATTCATGGCTCGCGATGCAGATATATGCGTCGTCTGTTATTAGTGACTGACTGTAATGTACTAAAGAAATGTCATTTTATCATTTAATTTAGCTCCATGGACAGTTATATACTGTATAGATGCATTAGTTAAAGAATTTTAAAGAAGCTTAACAATTTAAACGCTTCTGATTAGATATTACGTCATTCAATGCGCCTACGCATGACTTTGAGGAGAGCTTACGACCTACTAACTATGGTTTGCTTTAAGAACATGTGATGTAACCGAAGTTGGAACAAATTTAGTTGCAAACTAGCTAGTTACTAAGTTACTAAGCCCCAAGTATAGATTTTACATTCCAGTTTAAGAAAGAACTTATGAACGGCTGGTGCAAGCCTACTCTAGTTACTAACAGTAACCAAAGCAAGCATAATGGAGACAGTTGATTAGTCATGTACACTGTAAAAAACACTGGGTTCCACTCAATCAATTTGTTGGTACAACATTAAGGATTTAAGTCAACTTATTATTTTTCTTTTACAAATTTAAGTCGATTAAACATAATTAAGATGTTGCAAAAAAGCTGAAGATTTGTGTTGATTCAGCTCATTATAAATAAGTAGTTTGAACAAGCAGCAAGTGTCATTTTTTAGTGTAGTAATGTAGTAATGTTCGCTACGTCAGAGTTTATTTAGAAAATGTGTTTTTTTCTTCCATTATTTGCATTCAACCCTTTTCGCACAAGTCTAAAACCACCTTAAGCGAGCGTAAATGTTTTTGGTGAATTAAGGGATTTATCTAACAATGATCTTTCATGCGATACTTCAAAACATGCATTAAACAGGGTGAAAGAAGCCCAGCTAGTGAGTGCATTTACATGGCCCTTCTTAACCTAATAATGCTTAATAAGTAGACAATGCCCATGCTCATGTAAATATGTAAGGTCATAAAAAGCTTAAACCAGCAGATTTTTGACACTTATGCTGATATCACCTAGTATGTAAATGCCTGAATGTGATTTCTGTGTTTACAGAAGTATGTATGTGATATGTGAGAGGAACACTGCTTTACTGTGGATTTAAACACATCCAGATAGAGCAAAAGTTTTGCATTAAGGGATGCTTTTTTGACACAAAGAATTATACAAATGTTTCCTCTGCTTCTGCTGCACGAGATGAAGTCCTACAATCAGTGCTGCATATTGAGAGGATCATATTTGAGCATAACTTTATTCTTCTTTATCTTTTAATGTTTAATTTCACATCACACCTGACACGATAAATTAAATACTCAAAGTTAGACACACAAATTCTTTCATTTTGACATCACTATCTGGAAATAAACAGATTTATTAATAAAGTCTTGCAAACACAATTTACATTGTTTTGAATGTAAAATGGGACAAAATAGGATTTAAATACATATATTTTTGTACATTTTCAGCACAGTGGTGTGCATGTAAACATGGCTGTGGCTGTGTGCAAGAGATTCAGAATCTGACTTGCATGTTTATGTGTAAATCTAAGCTGTGATTTGACAATATGGTTATATCTGATATTTTTATTTTATATATTTATAATGATTTTTAGGGATTTTTAACCTTTAAAGGATAGAACAGTGTGGAGATTTGACGGGAAATCATGGGGAGCAGAGAGAAGGGAAGGATTGGTAAAGGACTTCGAGCTGGGAATCGAACTTGGGTCGCCGTGAGCACCTTGGTGCTATATGTTGACGCACTTAAACACTAGGCTTATACTGAACTTCATCTGTGAAAACCGGACTGAAGCAGTTTCAATTTACTAGAACTTCCTCTATGTTAAGCTGCTTTGACACAGTCTACATTGTAAAAGTGCTACAATAATAAAGATGAATTGAATTCAGCAGTTGTGTATATGTTTTGTGTGTGCTTGTGTTCTCACCTTTCTGTACACGGACAATATACGATGAGGAAGTTCCACTAACAAGTCTACAGTACCCATCAATGAGATCAGCCATGTTCTCTGCTGTGTTCAGTGTAGTAGTTGTTACAGTCAGAGGCTGAAAAAAGTACAAGAAACACACAAGGTCCAAAACTCTACCATATTCATATCCAAAAATCAAAATAACACAATAAAAAACAACTGTTTATTACCTCAGGTGCTCCAGCCACATCCAACAGCAGCATGCCCTTCCTCTCCCGCTCCTCAAACTGGATAGTCTGCACTTGAGTGAAGTTGGCAAGGTGTGTTGGCTACATAGAAACAGACACACACTTCAGAAACAATTCAATTCAATTCAAAACACTGCCTATCAGCTCATTTCTCCATCATCAGACTGTGCAGTACTTACATTTGAGCCTTTGTCTGTCAAATAACTGATTCCCTCCTCAGGACCAATGGCGAGCTCCACTGATATCACCCAACTCGACTGCCACACACAACAACACACAATCAATTCAAACACTTCATAGACACAATGTTATTCACCTTACAGCCAACAGAGGGCACTGCAGTTAAATTTAGAGATTATACAACAAGAGAGTTATATTACATGCAAATGTGTTCAAAACTACACTCCACTCACCCCGAGAGCACATTTAAAACACTCCTTATCAAATCTGTATATAGGCGACAGGATCTCAAAGAACTTGAGCATACACTGCTCGTTGTTTAGATTGGCAAACTGCTTAAACGTCTGTTGGATCAGTTTCCGCAAGGATTTGGCCTGAAAAATGAAACACAATGACAGCAAATTAGGCTATTAGTTACAATCTCAAAGGTGAAGGTTGTGATTTATTTAATATATACTTTCTCCTGTTAAAATTTGCTACAGTGCTCAGACACTAACAACTTGACGGAAACACACCTAATTCACATTTGTTTTTTTTTTTTCCCCTTTTTTTTATCCCTCTAACATAGATTGTAACTGCCTTGTTGACCCTTTGTCCTTAGGTTATCGTTAAAACAAAACCCAAAATGTGTCAGGAAAACATTTCAACTAAATATATTGATCAAAACAAACTGTCTTGAAGTGAAAGTTAAAGGGGTAAACTGTAAAAAGTATTGTGAAAATGTTTTGTGACATCATGCGCATATGTATTTCAAGATCCTGACATACAAACAATGGCAGACTACAGGCTGTGTATTCAGGTGTTTTTCCTTTACAAAATTGTATCACTACCTACTGGCCTGGCATGCATAACACAGCATTTTTTTCTGTATTCTAATGCATGTGTGATTTTTTAAACAGTTTATTTTATTTAAAAAAAAATTTTTTTGACTTTTAAAAAAAAATACAAATGAAGGAAACATTAGAAACACTGTAAACAAAAAAAACAGTGCTCTGGACTACTTTATGGTTCTGCCTTATAAATATTAGCGTTATAAATATTAATTATGTTGACTTTCTTTATTCCAGATGGCTCAAGTGGTTATGAATATATTCAGCTATTGAAATGCTCAGGTAAGATGGCACAATTTTAAAAGCATTCTGTTTATGCAGTCCTAAAAATTTGCTTGCTTTTATTATTTGTCATTTTCATGCACCAGTGGCCTGACTTTGGCTGACAACTGACAACTGTCTTTTTGGTGCATCATGGACCTTAACTAATTTTTCTTAATAAATGTTTATTTTTTATTTTTTATAAGTATAAAGTATAGTTATTTATTATTTCTTAATAAATTAGATTATTTTGCCCTGCACATAATTCTGATGGCACACGTGTTTAAAGAAAGCAAAAAAAAACTAAAACAAAAAATGATCACAAGTCAGAATTGTCAAGAAGTCTTAATAAAAAAATAAATTGACAAACAGGTTCATCTTTAACAGTGTAAACAAGCAGTCAAATTATGCAAACACCATCATAAAAACTTCTCATTATTCAGAGTTGATGATTAGCCTGTTAAAGTCAGCGTCTACACCATAAGAAATGCAGAATATTATCTAAAGATTTTCCAATTGAATCCCCCAAAACAGGTCAGTAATTCACTCTTCCCTCCTAACATGGGTTTGGGTTTCCATGGCAACCAATGAAAGGAGTTGATTTTTGGCTGCTGTGGGGTGGAATGTAAAACACAAAAGGGAAGAGCAAAAGCCACAAAATACGCAGATAACACACAAACGCCATTCATATTATTAGTCACTCTCAGCATCCATATGCTAGCACACTGAATTGCAATTGTCACAGCTCAGTTCATGATGTAATGAGTACAGGGTTTCTGCAGGTTTCACAGAGTTAAATGTAAGACTTTTTAAGACATTTTTAAGACCATTATGAATGTACTTTTAGACCCATAAAGGGTTAAAGGCTGAGGAATTTTTCAAACGGCCCAGAGGGAAAAGATTTTTATTTGCCCTATCAAAAAAGATTATTATAATTGAATACATTTAATAATACAATAATATATTAATATTAAAACATTCAAAAATGTAAATATTGTGTAAAAGCAAGCAAGCTCTACTAGTATCCACACACTTTTTTATAATATAAACTGAAAAGAAAAATGAACAAATGTTTTAAAAGTTTTAAAACTGCCAGCTAAATTTATGCACAACAATCTGTCCAGGTCAGTGTCCTCGGCAGTAAATAAATGGAGAACTTTTAAACAATTGTCATTGTAATGAAAATAAAGTAAATAAATTAAATAAAGTTAAAAAATGACCTTTTTAAATAAAAAGTTAAAGTTTTATTTTGTTAAATTTTTATAAAGTTTTATTGACATGATTGGTGGTGATTGTATGGGTTTTATCCAGATTTGGTAGCAATAGGGTATTCAAATACAATCAGTTAAACAGACTTTGGCATTCATTTAGTTGCTCAAGCGTAAAACGAGACAAAAAGCCGTTTGCTCGCACGCGCCCGTCAGATTCGGCAAGCTAGCGCAGAAGCTCCATTGAATATACTGGGGTAAAATAAATGTTCATATTATAAAGACATGGCAGGGAAAATGTTATTTAATGAAGTGCTTCTTGTACAATCTGAGACCCACTTTATATCGGATATCACTTAGCCAGTGGAGATCGCTGATTTTTAAAGAAAACAGACCTTAAACGCGCTGATTTTGCATTGGCATCCAATTTACCGGAAACGATTAACTTCGGCATATACACTATACATGAACAAAGGAAAATTAAGACCTGTTTAAAAAAGATTTAATATCTACAACACAATATATCAATAAATTTAAAACTTGCTAAGGTCTAAAATTTGGATTTTGAGATTTAAGACATTTTAAGACTTTTAAAGACCCTGCAGAAACCCTGGGGAAGAAGGGGGCACATTTTTTTTATTTAATTACTAATTTACATTAAATAATATATACAAGATTAAAATAAACAAATAATAATAAATAATTAAGAACAAATCCATGTTAATTTTCCAAATGTGTTGATGTAGAAGATGGTTTTGATGTGAACGTTTGGTTTTTCATTATGAATTTGAATATAACTGATAACTGCTTGATTTCTTACAGTGCAAACAGAGCCTAATTTTTGTTCCCACACAAAAATAAAAAAACTGTCATATTTTTTCCTTATGGGTTCAGCCATCGTTCGACAGCATACCGAAAACTGAAACAGACTTGGTAGGTCAGGTAGAAAAGGAAACTGCATTTGATTAGAATGGTTCCCTTCAGTGGCTTCTTCAGAGAGAAAGAAAGAGAGAAAACAGAACTGGGCCAGCGCATCTCGAGGGGAGTGAGACCATGAGAGCAAGGCAGGTAATAACATCGATTCTGCCCGAACAATAGCATTTTCTCACATCCAATAAATCAAAACAAGCATCGTTTTGAGAAAGTTATGGCAAGAGCATCAAAAAAACATCTTATTACCTTCACTGAGTCTAATAAACTCTTTGGAAAGAATCTCCGCAGACCAACGTCCTTCCTGCAGGGAGAGAATACAAACAGACATCAGCCTTTAAAAGGAAGCAAAATAGCAGACAAGAAATGAGAAAGCAACTGGTTTTGGGAAGTAGCACTAGCAGAAGATCCTGCACCACTGAAGGAGATACGCAAAGATCAATTATACTCCACTAAAAATAGATCAGACAGGTTTCAGAGGGCCAAGCAACACGGACTAGTTATTCTGACCCATATACAGTACACACAATCTGGCGGAAAAAGAGAGGGAGGGGAATCCTCTGATGGTTCAAAGACCTACAGATCTCCTTTTAGTCAACTGTGAACTTGAAATGAAGTACACTAGCAGCATTACATCATGAGTGAATAGTGTTCTACGGCACGCTGCAGTAATATGCGAATGAGAACACATGCAAATTTAACTGACAACATAATGAGTGGGTGCATCGCAAAACTGGAAATTCTGTCATCATTTACTCACCCTTCACTTCTCACAAATCAGTTTCTGTTGAACACAAAAAAGTTATTTCGAAAAACCATTGACTTCCATTCTATTTGTTTGTCTTTCTATAGAAGTCAATAGTTTCTGGTTTCTGACATACTTCTCTTGTGTTCAACAGAAAAAAAGAAACTGAAAGGTTTTGAACCACCGGAGGGTGAGTAAATAGTGAGTACATTTACTTTTTTAAGTCAACTATCCCTTTAACAAAAGTATTTTACTTCAACAAGCAGTTCTACATTTACATTTAATCATTTGGCAGATGCTTAAATACAAAGTGACACACAAATAAAGAACACACTACATATAATATAATATAATATAATATAATATAATATAATATAATATAATATAATATAATATAATATAATATAATATAATATAATATAATATAATATAATATAATATAATATCACTTATAGTAACACTTTCTAAATTATACAAACAGCCTCTTTAACTTTTTAAAAATTATATATATATATATTTCTTATGTACTTACTCTAATAATTCATAATTTGATTTCTTATCCAGGGCGTTACCAGGCATGTCCCTGAAAAACCTCCTGAAACAGAGAAGAATCAGTTTATGTGAAATGGTCAGTAGTTGTTAAAAGTCATGGGAAAACGCAATTATACTACCATTCAAAAAACTCAAAAAGAGTAAATGGCTCAACAGTAGTTTTTGTCATACAAATTTCAATTTCTTTTAAAAGAATACATTATTAAATCAAACTGTTATTACAATAACAGAGAATTATTGCTCCAGTCTTCACACGATAATTCTAATATGATGATTTGGTGCTTTAAAATTCTTACTATTATCAATGGTGAAAACGGTTTTAAACAATGTTTCATATTTTTTGTGGCATATAAAATTTGCTGATGAATTACTGACGCCCAAACATGCGACACACAAACTGTACCTGATTTCAAGGCAGCCTAGTTTAAGTGCTATGTCTTGATCAACTTGATCTGCAATCTCCATCATATAATCACTTTTCACCTGAAAACAGAGAGAAATATTAGACCTAACCATACTATAAAGGGTAGATTATAATGAAATTTATTTGTTATTTCACTCGTCCTCTGGAACAAACTGATTTAGAATTTGCTCTTTGTTTATCCTGCCAAAACATTATACAATCTGATAGCACTGATGCTGCAGTACTTTCTATTTTGCTTGACTTTTATATTCATCACCACATAGGGGCCAAGTGGAACTGATTTGTGGGACTATAATATGACAAATCTGAGACATCTAAAAAGCTCAGTAACCTGTTGGTTAAGCATTTTACAATTATGATTGAAAGCATATGGTTTGATCTTTGTAACATGGCAGAAATCAAACCACAGACCTTGAGCTTTAAAGATTAAACCACTCGTAATTCACAGATTGCATCAAACTCAAAAAATTATATATACATTGTGTGTGCATGTGTGAAATATGCCTGGTGTGCTCTTGACAGGTTTCATGCGTGTGGTGTTGGCAGACAGGAAATACAGTAATAAGCCTATCTATGAAGGCAGACATTAGCAGAGGTTTGGCAGCAGAACACAGGCAGCCAGATTAAACTATCCATCACCTGATGATAAAAGTAGTTGAGAGTTGGCTGGTCCTCAGTAAACTGGTTTAAAAATCCTTTAGGCAAGTATCGAATCCGTAGCTCATATCTGGAGAGAGAAGAAACAGGCAAAAAAAATACAATTAATGATCCACTGGCAAAACACAGACTTAACTTTTAATACTTTTTAAGACCCCGCGGACACCCTGCATATATAACCACCCCTTATGCCTGGGACACACCAAGCCAATGCTCGGCCATTGGGCCACTTCGTCGGTCAAGAGTCGATTTGGCTAGTTGGTTTCACATGTCTCCCCTCATCAGGTTAACGTCGGAGCTCATTGGTCCGATTCAGCATGTCAAATTGGCATTGACTGAAAAAAGGGCTGTGATTGGTTATTAACGTTATGACATAGCGAACTGTTGTAGCAAGTAAACAAAGTCAAGATGGAACACAAAGAGGCTGGCTGTAATTTCGCTACGTTTCTCAAATGTATGAACAGACTACTCCCCCACTGGCGGTGCGAAAAGACACCTCCGCCTCTTGGGGACAACACAGTTGGGTTTCGTTGGTGGTAGTTTTTTGGTGTTGGCTTGAGGTGTACCTGCCTTTGCACACTAGATGCAAAGTAATTGTAAACAATGTTTCTATGAGGGTATGCACACCGGCGCCACTACTCACCATCAATTTACGATGCTTATCAATGTATATAAAACAATGTAAAGACGGGCGCTGTGCATGTTTTAATCTACAATTTTTCACCCACTGCAACAGTTCTGCAGTCATCACTTCTGTTTACTAGCTGTAAAAGCAGCAGATTTACAATATCTACGCCAGAAAAAGTAAAAAAAAAAAAGGCTGGACTGCTTTACTAATGAGGGTCAGCTCATCACAATTAGTGGACAATATTTCAACATCAAGTGCTCTAAAATAGTCTAACATTCAACAAAAGTGTCACTTCACATTTTAGGTGTTTCTAAAGGTCTTTTAAAATATACTGTGTGGTTAATGTGCAGTCTAAAATTCGTAACCTCTTTTGGGTTGAGGTTAAAAGTGTACACCTAAGGCTTTAATCTCCTTATGGTCATTTCTGACATCCTGGCTGCACAAGATTAGCTTGTTTTGTTGTTTCTGGAGTGTGAGAATAATGCCCTCTTCTGGAAAGCATCAACTTATTTGCATTTAAAGAGACAGATAAAAACTGTGTATTTATGTTCACACCCAAATAGGGTCAAAATTGACAAGCTATAATAAATGATTTATGGGAAAATTTGAGCTGAAACTTCACAGACACATTCTGGGAACAGCAGAGATTTATTTTACATAAAGACATTTGTCGCCTGTTAACAGCAGTGGTGGTTCAGATTATAGAGCCATTCCAGACCGATCTTCCCTTTCATATGTGACTGATTAGAGATGCCGGTGAGACTCGATCTTCTAAAGTCTGCTAGACAACACAATTAGAGTGTTATCAGTGGCTGCTCCCAGCATCTGTCTGTCTGCGAGGTAAAAATCGCAGCCCGTTCTCTCACAGCTGGCTCACTGTCTGTTCTCAATTACGACAAATTAGCTCCACACATCTCTCTACCTGAGCAAGAGGCAGAAAACTGTGGCACCTGCCTAACATTGAAAACAATGTTGTCTAAATTGGCTGGGGATGATGTACATAAAACCTGCTGCCATCTGCCTCAGACAATGATGCTCAAAACATGAAGACAAACTAAGTTTCGAGTAGCTTTGTAATGCATTATGAAAAAAAGACTGCATTATGCTTGAGCTTAGGCTGTCACTTTGTTTTAATATAGACATCTGACTTGATTCTTGAGTCCTTATAAGCAGCATGAGCCTAAAATGGCTTTTATAACTTAATTGTGGAAGTTTTTAAACTTGGGTCCAGAAAGAAAAAGAAGAAACCATTCCAATCTATGTTTATACTTTTCTTCTTTTGCGCTTCACGAAAATGACTATTCTGATTTATGTTGAAAATTTTAAAAAATCTAAATGTTTTTGTTTTTTTACTTGTATTTTCCAAAGTTTATATACTCAGTGCTTCCCACAAGTTTGAAATGTACTTGCGGTGCTAGCCGGATTGAAATGTAAATAGTTAACTACTGTATATGTGACAAACAAAACAATTTAATTTTAAACAATTTTATTTATTATGACACTGTTTTACACCGTTTCTTTTCAATAAGGTTAAAGTTAATAAAAGACTGTTAAAATAAAAAAAGAAATCCACTATTTGTGTTATCTTTATGCTATTCAGGAGCCATGTGCACACACTGACAGGTCAAATCTGCTTCTCTCTTTCTTGAAACTTGACCGCTATGAATATGTGGGAGACTTGTGGAGCTTCCAGGAGAGATCATTCAGTTGGACACTAGATAGGGGCGATCGTTCAGCTTGCGCCACAGCAGCTCAAAACACTGGATATACAAAGGTTGCACTTCCAAAAAAAAGAGATCATCACTCGCGCGAGTCGCCAAAAGTAAGTATAAACAGTGGTCGCACCACATCGGTATGTATTTAAGCTGCTGTGTTGGGAGCGCAGTGATCTCTTACGCCTCAACACACCACGTGTTGTAGCTTGTAATCTGGATATATAACCTGGGTGCGCACTTGTGTCGTTCTCTGCTTGTAAACTCATAACACTTGCAATCGGTTCATGAGATCGGCCAGATCAAAGAGTACCAATCGAGTCCTTAACTGTGATTATTGGCCGATACCGATCTCTGGCCGATCGATTGAAGTGTCCTTATCCCTATCCAGTCAGCTGCATCTGATTGTGTAAAACAGATGCACAAACATTCTTCTACAGACACCCACCAATACAAAGTTAAAACCATTACAAAACCAGATCAAGGTTAGATTTCAGTTTTAGATCCGTTTATTAAAGTGTACTTGAGGCTGTGTTGAATAATAACATTATTCCATTTGGGAAATACGATCACAGACAATGAAAAGCAAGAGTCAGCCAGCAGTCAAATCCAATGCAGTTCTGCAGAAACTGAAGAGGAGGAATTTAACCTGCTGATCTGCATTTGCAGAGGGTAAAATGTCTTGCTTTAAAGCAAATGTTGCATGTATTATCAGAGCTCTGTTTTCCATTATGAAGACATGCCAGAGGGCAAACAGAATCAAGCTCATCCTTTGAACCACGTACTTCCCCGTAAATGCATAAAAAGCCCATTCATTCATAATGAACGGTTGAGGAAAAAAAGATGAGTGAAACAAGCCTCAGGCTCCATGAGCGGAATATAAACAATAGAGCAATTAAGCAAGGACTGCTTTATTTAGCTTCATTAAGATAAAACTCACTAAGCCATGTTTATTCTAAAGCTCCGCCCACTTGGTCAACCTCATTAAGATGCAGAACTGTTCGCCCCCATCACATGAATTATTCATATGCTATTATATCATCCTTCAAACATCTAAAGATGAACATCATATTCACTCATAATAATCCTTTAGAGCAGACCGATGTGTAGTGTCATCTTCATAAAGCATGCACGGGCCAGATAGAACAAGACATATAGTGCTATATGTTGGATGTACATGCTTTGGAACAAGAATCCGATTTTATACCGTTACACAAGAGAAGATTTACATAATTTAACAGCTTTCTGAATGGTCTTAGGCCAGTATTTCAGTCAGTAGACCTAAAGCTGACAGAAGGGAGTAGCAGACCAAAAACAAATAATATCAAACACAATATTGTGCCACGACATCACAGTGGTCACAGATGTCAAGATGCGCATTTCAGACACAGGAGAGGAGGGTTGATTGAATTGCAGACAGAAACAAACAATATGGAACAAGTAGGGAACACAAAATAAACCCCAGAGCAGACAGAATTTTTTACATTTGAGGTTATATTGAATATTTAAACAGATTTTTCAATTCTAGACACACCACTTTGATAGATATATAAAACATGAATTTAGAATTAGCGTTGGGTACTTAAAAAAAAAGTAATAAATAAAAAAATACTAATTACTATTTGAAGCAGATTGTAATCTGTTTACATTACTAATTACTGCATGTAAAAAGTAACCAGATTGCTAATTACTTTAATTATAAGTTACCTAGAAAACCGAAAAAAAGTGCTACAAAGTATGGTTGTCACAATACTAAATTTCGAAAACAATTGGTGTTGAAACTTAATGTTCATTTCCCGAACATTTAAGCGGTATTGAGCACGTCCTTAAACACTGCTGATTTGCCATTGTGTTCAACAGAAATGTCTGTGATTGGCTGAGAATCAGTGTTTGCACTAACAAAATTAAATCGCAATCGCAATATCTGTCAGAAAAATCTCAATTAGAAATTTCACAGCCCTAACCCTAGCTAAACATGAGCATAAAAGGCTTTAAAAATGGGGGCCTGGTAAATATGCCTGAAATATATTACCATTCTTATTAACATTGTAATTATTATAAATTATTATAAATCTTATTTCCAGGGTATTTAGTTTACTATGAGCATAAAACTGATCAGCCATACATCATAAATATATGGAAAGCCTAAGCTAAACTCCAGTTTTCTTCCAACCAATGAATACAGTTTAGATGTGCAGCAAATTAATTTGTTGAGCTTCACAAAATAGAAAGTGGCTGTGAGGAACAATAGCTAATGCACTGACTATTTCCAATTGTCACCATCAGGGCAATGTAGTTTCAATCAAATGGAGATGCTAAGAGTCTGCCAGAAAGAAGACGTGTATATAATTTACATTTTAATTAAATAAGAGTGAATTTAAATAAATAAGCAAAGTTCTTTGAACACCCCACCCCCCATCCAAAAAAAAAAAAAAGATTCATTTTGAAAGCTTTCTTTGCTCATATTTACCATAGGTGCAAATAACTGCAAAATTAAAATTTTACACATCTTATATCTCACAAACCCCAATTCTAACTCCTCAGAACTGTAAGAAAAATGGTGATAATTAAGAGATTACCTTTTTTATTTGTTTTATTATCTCATCGCAGAAGTGAGCATTCAAAAAAAAAAAAAAAAAAAAAAAAAAAAAACAGACCTGCTCTGAACTATTATCAGAGTAAAACAGCAACTGATCACATGCTCTCAACATGGCACCAACTAAAAAGGGAACCAAGTCAAAGGCCATGTTCCCTGAGCTTCAACAATGCTTTTATGCTTCTGTAATCTGCACATTAAAACAGTGACTCACCTCCAGTCGTCCTGTGGATGGCTGTGCTCGTACCTCTCCCTCACATGAGAAACGCCCATATCTGGATGAAGCCAATGAACTTCTCCTGTTCTCAGATGACTCAAGCGCAGACCGAAGCAGGACACGCACCTCACCTTATGGATGTCTAAAATCTTCTGTATAATGCCCTGAAAGCACAAATATACGAGTGACAAGGTGTACAGTAGGACTCTATAAAGTAAGGACTCTTTAAAACCAGATGAGTTTCATTTGAATCTTTCTGTGTTAAATGTGTACTGTAATGGGTCAGTAAGTTCAAATAAATTTAAGAGAGGGAAATAGAGTCTGCTGAAGCATAATATATGATGTCTAACAAGACGGAAAAGCTGTTATTTAATTTATTATGCAAATTGCAAAATTCATGAGCCAGGAGGGAAGAACTGATAGTCACATCAGTGTTTTGATGAATTACATATTATGGTCATTATCTTTTCTATTTCCTTACAGACATCATTGACTCCTAATATAAAAAACAAATATAATATTAGAGAATAATCATGAGGCTTTATCAAAAAAAAAAAAAAAAAAAAATCACCTGCAATAACTGCGACAGTTTTTATTTGAGATGTCAGCAGCAATATATTACTTTAATGGAGTTAGTGTGTGCTCGTGGCAGTGGTGTGTTTAGCGTGGGCCAGGTTTGGATGAAGTTCAGACCAGATCTGATAAGAGGAAAAAAAAGTGTCTGATGTAAACCTGTGTAAAACCGCAGAAAACTGGGACAACGCTGGCTGTGTGAGGGATGAAAGCAGGACAATGCGCTTTGAAGTCGCATGGCTATTTGGCTTCAAAAACCAACCCCATTAAATAATTTAGAGACGCATCGCTATTGTCTGAGGGGGTTTTACCACTAGCATTTCCAGGCCATCGCAAGCTGTAGTCTGAATAATGCTGAAAAGCCTGGAGCTCAAAGGAAATATGCTCTATAGTCCCGCATAAAAAATATATGTGGTGCAATTGGCTACATGCAATCAGTTACACGGTTTTCAATTAGCCAGATGAACTGTCAAATATCAAGATGTCATTCTTTACTCACTGCCTTCAAAAGGTCAACATGGGTCAAAATAAATGATGTATGCCATTAATCCAAAAAGTTGGGTCGCACACCTTTAATATTTAAATGCATTGTTTGCTTTGAGTGTGTGCAGAATGCTGACAGAGTTATTTATCAGTAAGACTACATTAATTTCTGAATGCAAGTTGTTGCACGTTCATGCTTGTAAATGTGTGCTTTCATTTTGGGAAACTAGAAGTTTATTTGATATTATTTCTTAATAAAAGTTTCCTAATTAAAGGGGTTAATAATTTTTACCTTAAAATAACTTTTAAAACATTAAAAACTGGTATTATTCTAGCCGAAATAAAACAAATAAGACTTTCTCCAGAAGAAAAAATATTATCAGACACACTGTGAAAATTTCCTTGCTCTGTTAAACATAATTTGGGAAATATTTAAAAAGAAAAAAAAATTCAATGGGGGAGCTAATTATTCTGACTTCAACTGTAGATTGACATGTAGAACTACTTATTAAAGTATAGTTGGAAATATCAACAACACTTAATCTTTTAAAATCTGCCATATAAACATGGTCAAAAAAATTAGTGGTAAAAACACTACTGATATAATCTCACTGGTAGGCCAATCAAAATCTGCCTGGGGGAAGCATATCAATGATACCAAGTATATTGTCAGAGTCTGTATTTTGTTCTGATTGGCCTGTTTTTTGGCCATGACTTTACACTCACCGTATTTACATGAGAACTAGGACACAATGGTGTTTGAGACACGCGGTATATCATTTTTATGTGCAGAAATACTTACTGTTCAGCTATGCCTATGTATGTCCACATTATATGCCTCAGCGTTGGCCAAGAACTCTAAGGACAATGACATTGTGTTTCTCTCTGCATGCCAAAACCAATATATTCCAATGTAGTCACTACTAAAAGTGCTGCATCTTCTATCCTGAATAATCCACAGTGGCAGCTGATCTGCAGACTCACCCTGACATCAGTCGAGTCCCCGTGTCGGATGTTGCTGGCCCAGCTGCAGGGTTCACTACTGCTCTCGAAGTAGTGGAAGATTTTGAGCACGCGCTCCAGAGCCCCAGCCGTCCGCTCCATCCCTGCACTGAAGCGAGGCTTGACCCCCTGGTTCAAAGCATGGGTCAGGTTGGGGTCCAGGTAAGCCGCTGCCATGGCTTTGGTGGGTGCTAACTGTCCGTCATATTCTGTGGAAAACATAAAACTATCAGTAAAACTTAAAAGGCGATGCTTCAATAAAAAAACCCACAATGTGGTATATGCACAGACTTTTAAGTTTCAGACAGCCAGCCCAACCTCTTTTCATAACAAAATGACCACGTTTAAGATCGGTTTTCTTTAAAAATCTGTGATCTTCACTGCCTGATAGATATATGATATAAAGTGGGTCTCAGACAGTTCAAGAAGCACTACATTAAATTCCATCTTTTCTCGCCATGTCTTTAAAATATGAAAAATTATTTTACCCCAACATTTTCCATGAGTTTCTGCGGTAGCCTGCTGCCACTGACGGCGCTGGAGTTTACGTGGTTTACATTTACATTTAGTCATTTAGCAGACGCTTTTATCCAAAGTGACTTACAAATGAGGACAAGGAAGCAATTTACACAACTATAAGAGCAGCAGTGAACAAGTGCTATAGACAAGTTTCAGGTGTGCAAAGTCTAAGAAGCAAAGCATTAGAAATTATTATTATTTTTTTTTTTGAGAGAGAGTACAGTTAGTGGTATAGCCAGAGAGGCAGTTACAGATTAGGAAGGAAAGTGGAGACTAAATAGTTGAGTTTTTAGTCGTTTCTTGAAGACAGCAAGTGACTCTGCTGTTCTGATGTAGTTAGGGAGTTCATTTCACCAACTGGGCAGATTGAATGCGAAAGTTCGGGAAAGTGATTTCTTCCCTCTTAGGGATGGAACAACGAGGCGACGTTCATTCACAGAACGCAAGTTTCTGGAGGGCACATAAATCTGCAGAAGTGAGAGCAAAAAAGAAGGAGCAAAGCCAGAGGTCGCTTTGTAAGCAAACATCAGAGATTTGAATTTGATGCGAGCAGCAACTGGCAGCCAGTGCAAACGGGTGAGTAGCGGAGTGACATGTGCTCTTTTGGGTTCATCAAAGACCACTCGTGCTGCTGCGTTCTGAAGCAGATAAAGAGGTTTGATAAAATCTCGTTTTACGCTTGAACAATTAAATGAATGCTTAAGTTTATTTAACTGATTGTATTTTAATTACATTAAGATGTCGATGCTGTAAAAAGAACCTTATACATTTTTAAATAGTCACAGAAACCTTTTACCGGAAGTTTACCGTTGGCTGAAAAACACTAGCTAAGTATGTAGCCCATTGTCCTCATTTTGAAGCCACTGTTTGTTGCATTTAAAGTTATCATAACCAGAGTTTTTTTTATGAGTCGAATATGTTCTAAAGAAATAGGGCTGCATGATTATTTGAAATTAAATCATAACCACGATTCAGCTAAAGCTGCGATTCTCATGAACATCTTGTCAGGGAAGCACAGCTCTGTGATCAGTAGTAAATCTCCTCCAAAGAGAAGAGGGAAACTGTAAACATGCCACAAAGAAAAGACATGGGAAATCAAACAGAGCAGAGGATTTAACTGATTTTATGGACTCAACGTGACTAATAAAATCAACTACAGAGTCCTCTCACACAACTATTTATTTCAAACAATCGACAGAACATTTTTAAGTGTGGTATTTTCACACGCTTTCAGATCAGCAGCAACACAGACATTGATCACTGAGAAGAAACGTAAACAGCAGTCAAATTACAGAATCATTCTCTTCAATCTCAGGACCACATGATTAAATAGTCCACAATCTTTTGCATAGCATAACAGTTTACTACGGCTGTCTGTGTGCTGCCCCATCTAAAAGAAACTGGTGGAGATTTACAGCTGAGAAGAAATTTACTAGAGGTTTTGAACCTACACTGGTCTCACGGTTTTGTTACGATTATCATGCCATCAATTCGGTTCAATTTGATATCTCGGTGCATCTCAGTGCATTGACGATGCTTTCCATACACAGTTTTATATTTTCACAGCAATTCTTGTATTAAAATGTATAAATATATTTACATACTATTTGTAATACAATTTTGTCCTTTAATACAAACAGTCATATATAAACTGTTTGTCGGCGTAATTCCATTAAAACTACACTCCACCAGTCCTTATTTCATAAGTGCATCCAATACCTCAGTTTGTCATGGGGGGCATGCATGAAATATTCTTGAATGAAAGTGAAAATGCCAAACTGCAGTCAAAATAGAAAAATTAAAAACGAAACACCTGAAATTACATGAAACTCCAGAGAATATGTGGACAGCGTGGTGACACAACTACATTAATCGATCTATGTGCTATAACATGTAAAACGGGATCATAAAAGGAACATTCAGAAAGTATGTAAACACCTTAATCATATTATTGTCTTATTCAGATTAAGGCAAACAATTTGATTACTGACGTCAATGTAAAAATAGTCACTGTTGTCTTCATCTTGTATGACCTAACTGAACAAATTGACAGCAATCTTTTAATTATTTTGGGATTGATTAGGAGTTTTATTTAGTTTGAGCACAATTTAAAACACAAATGAATCAAAACACACTGCCAAGCCAATGAAAGCTTTCATTTTACCTATTTCAGAGGTGTCATCTGAACACAAGCATGAGCAATCTCAAGCCTTTGGATCAACACTGATAAACATGACAGCCTGATATAACGGCTCGATATTCAACTGTCAGAGCAAAATCTACCACAGGATGCTGCAAACACAAACAGGAGGTTGGACTCCTGGGAGGAAATAAAGGAAAAGGTCTAGACACCGACACACAGATGGACAGATGTCTCCTGTAAGCATGCCAGACAAGTGGCCATGAATACCATGATAATGTCAGATATTCTGCCAGAAGAGTTTCAACTACAACAATCCATGACAGAAAATTATAGCATTCCATAGCTGCGAGGTCAAAACAACAATGACTGACAGTTTCACGTCAGCTAAATCAGACCAAAACCTTCCCACAATTTGTCTTTCAAAGTCTCTCTTACGATGGTTAGATAATGATGGGCCATGCATGCATGTTGTTTATTGTGCAATAAACTGAGATGAGCGGTCATTTGCCCTAGCCATCCTTCGATATCAGACCAATCAAAATCAAGTGCTCCGCAGAGAATACTGAAATAAACATTAATTTAATTGTCAATCACACAAAACTAGAAGCAATGATGTAGCCGCTGACCCAGAAAGAGATGATGGCATATAAAGTTTTAACATCTTCTGTCTTTAAGGAATAATTCTTCCGAAAGTGAACATTTATTGATAATATTATGTTATTTGATATAAATGTAAACACTTTCGGGGCATTCAAGATGGTAGTTTAATAGTGTAATTTTGTTTAGTTGTTGTGAAGCACTTTTGCCAGCCCTTTGGTTGTAGTAAGCAGCTTTATACAGTAAATATATAAAAGTTGATGGATTGATTTGATTGATTGATGTGTGCCAATCATAGAAAGTGCATAAACTAGTAAAATCAACCCACCTTTTTACATAAACCCTGAGAAACTATTCAAAAAAGGGATTTCATTCAAGGGCTTGCTTAGTGGTTTCTTTAGGTACTGTTCGAGTAACTGGAGTGATGAATGAGTTGGCAGAAAGCAACATCACAGGGTCATATTTGCTGGTATATTGGCTCAGTTAGAATCAGAATGACTGTCTGGCACGTCTAAAAGTAGATTTTAATTGAGGAATTTAAAAAGCTGTGTTAGTTTGAGCTGCAAGCTTTTTCAGACTGTATTTTGACTAAAAAGTACCATTTCAAAAAAATGATTCCGTTTTTTTAAGTGTGGATTAAAGGTAACAAATAACAATGTTGTAAATTATCATAGATATATGTTATCGCATACAGACCCTGAGCATGCGTCAATAGCGCCGCCACATTTGTAAAGTGCTCCCAGGACAAATGTCATTCAGCCGCACTAATTAAGAATAAAGCCAATCTGAAGATGCTGGATTTTTGTGCTGTGTACGGGTGTTGTAACGATCAAACAAAGAAAACGAAGCATAAAGGGATAACATTTCATTTGTAGGATTCCGCTTTTTATGTTTTTGTACGTTCGAAACTTTTGCGCCAAACAAGTAACGTTACTGATGATAATACAGTCACTTACTGCACTGACCATAAGGCAAAGAAAGACCAACTTGCACCATTAATCCATTAATATCTTCAGTGTTGGGCATAGTTACTTTTGAAAGTAATGCATTACAAGTTATTCCCCAAAAAAGTAACTAGCTGTATTACTTAGTTACTTTTTATGCTTAGTAATGTGTTACATTACTTTTGAGTTACTTTTTATTACCTGACTGGACTGAGGCTTGATCTCTTTCAGAAGTTTTTTCCATTCTTTTTTTTAATAATCTACACCTACATTTACCTTTAAAAAATATATATATATTAGGATAATGTTATCAGAGAACTTCCTTACCCCAGAGTTTTACATGCCGTATACAGACTATTGAAAGTTTAAAGCAATGTGTTTGCTACTTTTGTACTATTTGTCTTAAGTAAAATCACTGTCCACTGAGACTATAATCCCCTTTGCCTTTCCTTCGATGCATTCAAAATAATGAACACGTTCTGTTATTGACGGCATGATTCATTGTGACTAATTTTAATTCAGCCTTTTTTTAAAAGCTAAATAATTAAACTAAAAGTAACTCAAACAAAAAAGTTTTAAAAAAGTAACTCAAATATTGTTACTTATTTTTTAAAAGTTACTTTACTTGTTACTTAGAAAAGTAATATTATTATTACGTATCATGTTGCCCCACCATGCAGCAATACATTTAATTTGAATGTTTTTACTAATTTAAGTGGATTGAACATAAAACATTTAAGTCGTCCAAAAAAACTTAAGAACTGTTGATTCAGTTAATTTTAAATAAGTAGTTTGAACAAGCAGCAAAAACATGTTCAATGCAGGTTGCAAAAAAAAAGTTTTGTCATTCACTAAATCATTCAAGAAACATGTCAAAAAATGCAGATTCATTCAGTTACCAAAGAAATAAATCTAAGTGAGTCACTGAATCATTCATTTTTAAAAATTCATTCAGATTCATTTAATATAATTTAAATAGATTAAATAAGCATGAAACAACCACTAAGTGCACAAGACACATTTTCCAACGCTGTGTTTAGTTTTCGTTTCAGTTTCTCTTTGAGCACCTCTCCTACCTTTTCTGAAGAAAGGCCAGCAGGTACACGCCAGCGCGGATCTCGGTTCAGGACTCAAACAGCCCTCTAAACACATAAACAAAGAGCCAGCAAAAGAACTAAAGTCCAAAACACACATCCACATTAGCGAGTGCAAAAAAAGTAGACAAAACGTCAAATCCACATTGTCCTAACTCAGTCTTTAGGTACACGTTTCAGACATAAAAGCCTTTGCAAACATATTCAAGAAGACAATACATTTCAGTAGCTTCCCCAGAGTGACAGTATATCCAGCTAATCATAATGTGTCCAGACTGGCTCGTGCTTCATGTAATCGGTTATCCAGTTCCTGTCCACTTGTCCTGAGGAATCCAGGAGAACACACAACATTTCCTGACAAGATGGTCATGAGCCAAAGACCTACAAAATCACAACACTTGGGTTAAACCAGCTGACAGACCGCAGGCCCTCACACTGGCCTACATACACAAACGGCTGTACTCACACACAAGTAAACACACGTGGTTAAATGGGACCTTGTCCAGAAGGAGGAGTCCATGCACATATCTGACTGATAACGCTGCTTAGCGTTTATAATTCAATCAAACTCTGGCCTGCAGCATCTGAAACAGTCTGTGACAAAACCTCAGAATACTGAACATCAGTCCAAGTTTATACTTGAAATTAAGATGTATTATTGACAATCCAATTACAAATGAACGAAGCTAAATACGGCTGCATGGGGTCTTTAATGTTTTAAACGTGTCCACTTTCAACCTCTTTACGAGGAATTTAGAAATCAGATCAGATTGCTTTCGTAGAGTAAACATTCACGTGGCTGAATGTGTTTAAAGCAGCAGCATGACAGAGATGTTCTGGAAGATTTCACTGTTTTATACGATTGACTATAACCTCGAGCTGGACGATACACTGTAAAAAATGCTGGGTTCAGTACAATTGATTTGTGTTTGGACAGCATGAAGAAATTAAGTTAAATGATTAGCCTTTACAAATTTAAGTGGGCTGAACATAAAACAATTAAGTTTGTCCTGTTAACTCGAATTGTACAATAAAAAAATGCTGGGTTCCACGCAATTCCTTCATGTTTTTCCAACACATATAGATTAAGTTAACTTAATCGTTTTTACAAATTTAAGTGGATTGAACATAAAACTATGAAGTTGTCTCAAAAACTAATTAAGAATAGTAGTTGTTTCAACTCATTAATTGATTGAATGTATGGTTTCAGCTCAATTTAAATTAGTTTGAACAAACAGCAAACACCATTTTTTGAGTGTATGACCTAAAATCAAACCCATGATTAATTAAACACACCACCTCGGTTTCGATTATTGAATGACTATATTATTGTCAGTGTATTTATTTGTTTACTTTTTCTCTCACATAGTTCATCATGTTTTTATTTGCACTATAATACAAGTATTTAAGGTATTTTATTTACTAAAAGAGCATGTTTCTTTTCTTTAAGATAATAAAATAATTGAAGGAAACACACTATTTATGGTTATTTGATAAAAACTTACAGCCAAAATCAAAATACAAACAGTCGTCTTATTAAAAAAAAAAAAGGTCACACTTCAGTTTTAAATGTTAAAGACATGTAAAAGTAGTTTTTTTCTTTTGCAAATGTTAAAAATTGCACATTTTATTGTCAAAAGCGGAAAATAACCAGCATTTCCTGCAAGCAAAACTGAAGTTTTAAAAAACATCAGAGATCTAAATATTTCCCATTTTACTTTTTTTTTTTATTATAGAACTTTTGCTGGCAGTTTAATCCAGTGAGGCGATCCTTATAATTTAGGGAATAAGCTGAAGGAAAGTATGTGAGTGATGCTTGATAGGTCGATTAAAAATAAAAAGAACTATTGCTACTAATAATCTGTCAGGAGTCGGAATATTAATTACATTGTCTGCATTTGCTGGAACTGATTTGAAAAGGGAAAATGTGGATGACACACAAGCTTTATGCCCACCCAATAACAAATTAACCAGCAACAAAGAATATATTTTACCTGATATATGAGAGAATTCGCATTTTAATGTTTTTTAAGCTAAGTGGTTGAAAACTATTTATATGGGTTGAATTTAAACAAGCAATTTATATTTAGTAATGTTCAACTTTTAGTAAATCTTTTTTTAGTGTAGGTTATGAACTTTGGTTTCTATTAGATTAATCATCCAGGCCTACTGTAACCACATTATAAAATTGTACAAGAAACAGTCAGCAGTCATAGTAAGTTTGATTCACATATTGACAGATTGTATTGGTAATTATATGATGCAATGAACAGTTAAACACTGCTTCCATTTTTATTAGGCCAATTTTCACTGCATATTGTCCTTTACTGGAAATGACGTTTTGATTTTTCCTGGCAGTAAGAGTGAGTTTATTTAACTGACTGATTCACCTTTCATCTAGTTAATGTTTAATCAACTGAGCACAATCTAAGTTTATTAAAACAACACTCTCCACTAATATTTTTTTAAGTTTAATTCCTTGTGAAACTCTAGTTTTATCACAAATCTAATATTGATATCATTTTCTGATGACTGATCCAGATTTCACTAGTTTGTTCAATCAAAAAACATATATATTCATGTGAGTGAGTCATATTTGGAGAGAGTGTGAAGTATGTTGGTATCATCACGCTACTCCGAGGTCTCCGGGCAGCATTTTAAAATAATTTTTAATCCATTTAGGAGCTTATGGAGTTATAGCACTTATACCAGAAATAAGTAAGATTCAGAACAGTGTGTAAGCACAAAAGGACAGGATTCTTGAAATTTTGTTCCACTTGGGGCCTAAAATTTTACTCAGAGCAGCTTTATGCATGTTAATACCAAGAAACAGTGTCTCTATTAATAAACTGGTTTAAAATAATGTACAAGAGGAAATATCTCAGCCTTACATGGGGGTGGGGGAGTTGACTATTGTCTAAGACAATGGGCGGTCACTGCGTCCTAAGTAACTGCTGTAAGCCACCTGAACACTGTGCTCTTTTGCTCAAGCCCAAAATATTATGAATCTTGACACTAAATATGAGCACAAGAGATTGCACGGGAACACCTGAGAGCATTATATTTAGCTGCACTGTTTCCATAGAAGAAATAGGTCCAGTAGCGTTACAGTGAATGAAATTGGAAAATGACTGTTCATTCACTAAGAATTATTCACATAAATGTTCTTGACTGAACCAAAGGCAAGACACAGAAGCTTTGTTTCTGTATTCAGTGACTGCCATAGGAGCTTTACAAAACATCAGTCATCCAGGCCTGAATAGTAACTTTCTTCACAAATGCTTGCTGCTTTATTGAAACAACAAAACAGGACAAACTTGGTACCAAACTTTAAAGTGAAAGTTGTGACATAAGCAATCAAATTTGGCTCCATCTGTTAGAGGTCTCTACACTGTAAAACCCAACAGTCAACTTTATCAAATGAAATGAGTGTAGTTAACTCAAAATTGAATGAAAGTTAATTCTACTCATCTGAAAAGAGTTTCGAACTCTTTAAAGGTAATGAGTTACTTCATTACTTCAACTTAAATGACATAAGTTCACAATACTCATATAGATTAGTTTAACTCAAATGGTTGGTAGCTATCAGTTTCCTCAAATAGTTTGAGTTGCCTTAACTCAGTTGGTTTGAGTTCTCTTCATTTATTGGGTTTTACTGTGCACAAATTGCTTTGTTTACTCAAATAGAACATAGCAACCGTAGTAAAAAGCACTTTCTATATTTAAGTAATTTTTTTGTTTCCATGTATTAAATAAATAAAACTGCCACTTTTCTAATTAAACGGCAAATTTAAATATATGCAATAGCCTAGTGGTTAGCGCGGCGACATATGGTGCACGTCAGGGTGTCTCGAGTTCAAATCCTGGCTCGAGGACATTTCCCTACCCTACCCCTCTTTCTCCAACTTCACTTCCTGTCTCAATAATGTTCTATCTAATAAAGGCAAAAGGCCAAAAATAAATCTTAAAAAAAAATGCAAAGATGAATGAAGATCTCAGAATATTAGAATTTGGAAGAAAATAAGGGTGTAATTGATAGGAGAATTTTTAATTTATTTAATTAATACTTACAAATTAGATGTCTTAACATTGTATAAATAAATGAAATGTGATAGTTTAAAAACAATTTAAAAACAATAAAAAATAAATAAAAGTACATTTCTTGCAAATAAAGATGGTTTCAAAGTTTACAGCGTACACCAAATACAATATTGCATCTAGCCAAAAGCGAAAACAAGATTATAATCACTGGCACTACAGTGAACACCATATATTAATATACCAAAAAAAAAAAAAAAAGAAAAAAAAAGAAAAAAAAAAAGAAAAAAGAAATTGTAATTTTAATTTAGAGATTTTATTTTGCCTTTTTGACAAATCACCCAGCCCCAATTTAATCCCATTTTCAGATTTCACATGATTCTCAAAGTTAAAGCAATGAAACAATAAATGCAGGGCAAAAAATATATAAAATATAAATAATATATAAATATTATCTATATCTATATATCTATATATATATCTATATATCTATATATATATCTATATATATCTATATCTATATATATCTATATATCTATATATATCTATATATCTATATATATCTATATATCTATATATCTATATATATATATATATATATATATATATATATATATATATATATATATATAAAGATATAAATAATATTTATTATTATAGATATAGATAATAATTATTATTTCTATATATATATATATATAGATAATATATATATATATATATATATATATATATATATATATATATATAGATAATATTTATTATTATAGATATAGATAATAATTATTATATATATATATATCTCTATCTATCTATCTATCTATCTATCTATCTATCTATCTATCTATCTATCTATCTATCTATCTATCTATCTATATATATATATATATATATATATATATATATATATATATATATATATATATATATATATATATATATATATATATATATATATATATATATATATACATATATACATATATATATAATAAATAAAAAACCAAAACATTATAAAAATGACATTATTGAAATGGGTGTCATTCTCATTTTACAACAGTGTGCATGTTTTGCCTTCACCTTATCTTTCTCTCAGCAGTCAGTGGTCTTTTCAAACAGCCCACTCTCCGCCAGAGAGACTGGACACCACACAAAAAGCTCCTGTATCTGAGCTCAAGAAATGTAAGCCGAGACATCTGATAGTGAGAGTGGTCTCTTTCTCTCTCTCCTTGTCTCCTTCTTTCTCTACCTTCACCGCAGCTATAGGTTAAAGAGAAGCTCTTTTCAAAGCCTAATTCTGCACAGACACACACGGGTCCAAACAAAAGGGACACAAAAGCTCCAAGCAGACATATACCTATTATTTGCAGCAAACTTACAAGTCCTTAGAAAGAGTGAACATGTTTCTGTGCCTGTGGAAAGGCTTATTCTGACTTCATGCTCAATTTCTCTACAGACAAGAAAGAATTTAAAAAAGTCTGACATTTCTTTGCCATATTAGATCTAAAACTCCGGACATGAAAAGTGCTTTTTTAAAAAAAGGTGTTCTTGTCTTGTTCCTCTTCATGTACTGTACCTTTGCCTTGTCATTGCTCTCTGTCCTTATTTCTTTGTTCTTTGCTTCTAGAAAAGGTCACTTTCCATCTCATTATGTGTATAACACTGTATGGCAATCGCATCTATTCTCCTTTCAGACACACTGCTAATTCTCATCTTTTAACGGCAGTATTTTTATGTTATTTTTTTTGCATAGCAAAGGAAACAATCTGATTGTGGTGGAGCCACACAGGAAATCTGATTTCATCTTTTTGGCCTGGAAATTTAGAGAAGAAACAAAAGGATGCTATTATGGGGAAGGAGTGAGTATATTACACAATGAGTTATGACAAAATAATGAAGTAATAATTCACATGAACAAAAATGGGTGGTGGTGAGCTATAAATTCCAATTGCTTTGCAAAACTGTCTTTGCTAAAATGCGAGAAAAGCATTGAAAATAAGAAACATATTCATTTGTAAAGGCAAATAATCTCTATAGTCTGGTAAAAATCAATATTCAAGAGAAATCAACTACTCTGTGAAAAAATATCTGTTCATTAACAGGTTCCGTATCTAGTGGTTCACAGTTTTTTCCAGTTTATTTATGCTTGTGAATTGCATTATGGTAGTTTTATCTCTGCTCTGTCCACTTTTGATGTTGAAAACTCAACAAAGTGACTTTTATTAACATTTTAGTAGTTTGAGACAAAATATTGTTTAACAAATAATTTTGCATGCTCAAACTCTAGTGTGACCATGACTTCAGTTGTGCGTTATTGTTGTAATAATTCAATGGGCTGTTGTCAATTGTTCCTTGCTTAATGGTGATCATTAGTGAATGCAAAGCAAAATAAACTAAGTTTGTAATAGGGCTGTGCAATATGGGCAAAAGAAACAGACCATGATTTTCTTACAACAATATTGCGATTTCAATTTTACTCACGATTTTGACACATAAAGACGTTATACAGTGTAAATCTGTAACATACTGTATTTCCTAAGGAAAACAATTAAATCTTCATCAAAGACCTGTAACGTGAAGGCAAAAAAAATTAAAATCACCAAGTAAAGGTGTAACAAACGTTCTGTTTGACCATGTCAGAAGTAGTTGCGCGTACTATTGTGTGTGTCCACAGATTTATTTTTGCCATGCATAGATAATAGACCTCTTTGTGACGCTTGCAGGAAAAAGTCCATTCACATATCGTGTCTTTTGCGCAAACAAGTTCAGAATCATGCAAGTTACTTCACAAGAACTGAGCGATCAGCTTCATACTTTGAATAGAATATACTCATTTCAGTAGACTAATTACCTCAGACGAACACAGAACACCCAAACACCCAGTGCTTTTTAATTCTCTCCATAAATAATACTTGTATGGGAACTGCAGGAATGTTTTGTTAGTTTTTCATCCTCTGAGAAAACAGCTGATGGGTGCCGAGCAACAACAAAAGATCATGAGCTCAAAGCATGATGAATGCTGAAGGAAGCGACGCACCTCACGCTTTCCATGCGTATTTAGACGCGATATGTGACTGACAGGTCTTAGAAATTACCTGATTCTGCGATACATCAGCCTTTCTCTATTCAAAGTAATCCCACACCACAGATGTTAACTTTTTTGGTCACCAAATCCTCCTGTGCTGAACTTATCATCCCTGTTTATGCAGGCTATTTGTCATTAAGTTCAATCTCCTGTTCTCACGCTCTCTTTAGGCATGCTACGTTATGATTGGTTCAAACAGCATACTGCGGGAAAATCATTCTGCAAGGCGATTTAGAAATCAGGCATGTTCAAATTACAATTTCGATATGACTTCAATTAAATCGCACAGCCCTAGTTTGTAAAATAAAAGAAAATGTACTGGCAGCTTATTACCATGTTTTTGTACCATAATTTACAACACCAACTCAGACAATATATCATTTTAAACTAGTAAAATGTCAATTAAAATAATTTTTTCAAACGTTTCAACATCAAAAGCTATTGGAGGAAAGATCAAGGTTCAACAACTCAATTCAAAAGCCTAAATACGTGAAAAAACATAAATCAGAAAACACTGAAAACTGTCAATTTACAGATATTTTTGACTGTGTAGTTAGATAATACATTTTTTATTTTTTATTTTTTTTTATTTTGGGGGGTTTTAATCTTTTATTGGATAGGACAGTAGAGAGGATGACAGCAAAATGTGGGGAGCAGAGGGAGGGGAAGGAGCGGCATAAGACCTCGAGGCGGGAATCGAACTCAGGTCTTTACTTAATTAAGTAAATGTATAAGTTTTTACAAATTTATGTCATGTTGCTCTAACACAACTCGATTGTGTGGAACCCAGCATTATTATAGTGCAAGTATGAGAGAAATAAAACTAAATAAAAATGTAAACAGAGCCATAAAATGTATACCTTTGAGATTGAAGGATTCTAAACCCCTTTCTACTTCTATGTGGATTAAAGTGTCATCCTTTAAGCCTTTGAAAAAAAGTGTGTTTGTTTGTTTGTTTGTTTGTTTGTTTGTTTGTTTGTTTGTTTGAAAAAGCAGCAAGATTGGTTTGTCAAAAACTGGGGCAGCTTCATTTTGTACTTGGGTATATAACAGGACAGAATGCTTAGAACCTGACTTTTTAATGTTTCATTTTAATCATGGTTTATTTGTGGCATTATGGGTTGGAGCTTTGGGACATGTGTAGGGCGGTATGTGTGGGGATGAAAGATCTATTTAGGTTATTCTGTACTTTTTGTTTAACTTAGAAAACCCAATAAACAATGTTACAAAAATTGTAAACAGTCAACATGCTCTATTAGCAACATGTATCATCCCAACAATGAAACTAAAACCAATGATAACAAGCATTATTATATTCTGGTATGAGGCAAGATTCCCACAGTGGAGCACCAATGGGAATTGGGCCCTCAGTAATGAAGCTCCACTCCACCTACATGACTGCTCTTGCACTGATGTCAGCGGACAGATAATCAGGCTGACAGCAGCTCTCTGATTGTTCATTAAACTCAGCCTAATGAGTTGGAGCTCTTAGACAGAGAGCTGAATTCTCAGTCCTATATTACAGAATAAAATCATTCATCACTTGCTGCGCTATCGTGGCTGCTTTTCCCCGAAACAGTCTATGAAATATCCCATACTTAGACACAAGTCATACTTAAAAGAAATAAGACAATGCACAGATTTGCTAAGAGGATACGGTTTACAAGCATAGAGGCTACTTGGAGGGAATGTAAATGATAGCATCAGTAATTAAAATAGGACTCATTTTTTGGTAATTACAATCTAACCTTGTTATGACTTGTTGCATTTGTTTGTCCAAAACTGTGCCATAAGAAAGAACATAGGCATAGGTCTCAAACTCAATTTCTGGAGGGCCGCAGCTCTGCACAGTTTTGCTCCAACCCTAATCAAACACAGCTGATCCAAATAATCAAGGTGTTCAAGCCTACTAGAGACTATTAAGCAGGTGTGAGTTGGAGCTGGTTGGAGCTAAATTAAGCAAAGCTGTGGCCCTCCAGGAATTGAGTTTAGGAATCGGTCAGGCAGCAAGGTGGCGCAGTGGGTAGCACGATTGCCTCACAGCAAGAAGGTTGCTGGTTCAAGCCCCGACTGGGTCACTTGGCATTTTTGTGTGGAGTTTGCATGTCCTCCAGGTGCTTCGGTTTCCCCCATAGTCCAAAAACATGTGGTATAAGTTAATTAGGTAAGCTAAATTGTCCGTAGTGTTTGAGTGTGAATGAGTGTGTATGGATGTTTCCCAGTGATGGGTTGCAGCTGGAAGGGTATCTGCAGCGTGAAACATATGCTGGATAAGTTGGCGGTTCATTCCGCTGTGGCAACCCCAGATCAATAAAGGGACTAAGCCAAAAAGAAAATGAATGAATGCATGAATGAAGGTTTGAAAACATGGAATGTAATTCTGACTTGTTGTCAATTTCTGTATTAAGCGGCCTACATGATGATAATCTTACAATGTCACTATCAGCAGTATAAAATATGACAATAACTGATAAATAATGCATAATGTTTTCTGCTAAATCTATGTACAATATCCTGCTTATCTTACAAGGCTGCATGCCACAAAACTATACCACTCAAAAATGAATAGTAAGAGCTGAGTGACATATATTCACTAATGGTCATAGTACTATTAAGCAAGGAACAATTGACAGCCCATTGAATTATTAGAACAATAACGCACACCTAAAGCCACATTCACACTAGAGTTCAAGTTGTCGTACGGAGCTGCGAAAAGGGGTGAAATTAAACAATCTGATTAGACATTAAAAAAAATTGGAACGATTGGTGCATATTTTAAATGTCTGTACAGAGAGGTCATGTTTTGATCTTCTACTGGTCTCACACAATCATGCAATGCGATTTCGCAGGTCAGAGTTCACCATGCTCGAACTTTGCCACGCAGCAACATACAAAACTTGACGCTTAAGCTTGCGTTTCCAGTCTGTTGGATGCGAAAGTCTATGGGGCAAAAAGTGCAGTGTGACCGCGGCTTTAGGTGGTGATGCATTACTTTCTAATTATTTAATGGATCAGTCAATTATTCAGCTTATAGTATTGTTCCCACACCAAACGACACTGTTCAGATGTTCTCCGACAGATCATGTAGATATTATTAGTTTCTTATGCATTTCATCCAAAAGCCTGCTGTTTTGGTTAGATTTTTCACTGTTGTAGGCTGGTAAAATAACTGAAATCAACTCCATGTCCTAACTACACATCACACAGCGCTGTGACACAAGACACAAGGTATCTTTTCTATGTTAAAAGGAGTACATGTCCTAACCGTCCATGACAGTGATGTGCATAAAAATTATATTTTAAAAAAGGTTTCTATTTCTATGATATCGTGGCTGAACAACAGCATAAATTGACATGATCTTGTCATGCCATGCGTTGTTAAGACACGGTGTATTGTGATCAAGACCTGCCTGGAACTACTTCAGCTGTGCGGATCCCTGAAAATAACTTCATACCTTAAAATGTTCATCAGCCAATAAGAATCAAGCATTCAACACCCCAGAGAATAACACACCTCAGAATGTTGTGAACCAGAATGAAGCATTTGAGAGAGCAGTGTAATAATAAATCCGGTCTCTCAATTTTCTCCAAAGTCTAAATGAAGACACGATACTGAATAGTGATTACTATGTGCAAAATTAAAACAATTTCTATGCTGGTACAGAATAAGGTTGCAGTCACAATACATATCAAAAAACAGTTAGCGACCAATACTTCAGAAAACACAGCAGTAAGACTGAATCTGTGGTATCAATTTCAATCTCTTGCAAGATTCATCTAGCACTATAGATAAAACTAAGCAAAAACCTGAAATACTGATGTAATATTATGAGAAACAATGAGTGCAATTAATCCGTGTCGGATTATAGCACAGCTCTACAGTGCAGGTAATACACTAATTGTCTACTGTCAAAAGGGGACCTAATATGCAAAACTCACTTTTATAAGGGGTTTAAACACAGTTGTGTGGCAACAGTCTGTGAATATAACCAGCTTCTAATGGAAAAATGTATTACATTTTTTTACAATTTCACTTCGTCTGCAAAAACACTTTGATTTATATAACTTCTTTGTACGTGTCATCAGAGTAGGAAAGTCCCGCCCATTGGTGACGATCACTCCCTCTTTAGCATAGAACGCTAGTCTTGTTTTAGAATCTGCCATTATGCTGACACATAGACATTTGTAGCTCTGCACTCTTTTGAAAAGAAGGCTGGGAGCACAATCTCATTTGAATTTAAAGCAAGGGTAACCAAAATGGCACAATTAGCATCAAAGCATAAAAGGGGCAGTTTCAAAGAGTCACTTACTGTACGTTCACACCGAAAGCGGCAAAAGCATCAAAGAAGCCGGAAGTCATTCGTTGTTAATAGGTGCCCGCGACAATAATTGGCAAGGAGCAAGGCGCATCTTCGCCGGTGTAGGCATTGAGGAGAGTTGAAATCAAGTCAACTTTATGGTAATGAGCTATGATGTGGTTCGGCGGCAAGCAATCAGTATGCAGAAGAGGAGTCCAGAGAACACAGTCACTGAACTTTGGTTCCGACCACAGTTGTTCCCAAGAGTTTGATTATTGTGGTCACCGGATTTACAATGTGTTCTTACAGGAAAATACTTTTTAAAAAGTTACAGGTAAGTTACTGATGTGCATTTATGTTTTTTTTCTTAAAAAAGAAGAAATCTCTTGCTATAAGGGCAATACAAAACAGTATTGCTGCTCCAGAATATTTCAGACATATGGACACATATTGGATAAGTGAAGCAATGCCACAACACACGCAACAACTTGATCTTCCATAGTTAAATGAATTTGATCATTTTCAAGCTTAAAAGCATCTTTTTATGCGGGAATGTAACTGATTTGCTGATATGCTGCAACGACCCTTTAACTACGAGATCAATGTAGAGAATTTTGATGCTCCCGCTAGTAGAGCTGTGAAGGCAGACATTATTGTCGCCAGAGCGAACTTTGACGCTCTCGCCACCTTTGGTGTGAACACACAGATTCAATCTAGGGACATCAGAGACTTATTTTACATCTAGGTCCCCTTTAAACTAAGCCCAACTTAAAAACCAACACTAGTACTGAAAAACAAACAAACAACCTGATAGGACATAATGTAGCTTAGGGCTGCACAATATATTATTGCAGTATCGTTAAGCAGAAGCTGGTATAAGATTCTGACGGTATGATGACCTTCACGGTTTGATGGTATTGTGATCACTGCTCTAAAATAAGTTCTTTGTAAATACGTCAGGCTAAATAATTCAAATGAACTATTGACTTCTGCTGTCTCCTCTAGTTCCAAAAACACTGATTTCTTTACAATTTAAAACATCTTTAAAGATCTTTTCTGCTGGAGATACTGTTGTCCTAAAAATCAACAAAAAAGGTAAATCTTACATACCTTAGGAACGGTATATCAGAAAATATTCACAGTTTTAAAACCTTGACTTTTCCAAACCGCGGTATACCTTGAAAAGGGTTATCATCCCATGCCTAATCGATATCACAATGTGCATATTCGCAATAGTCACATCGCAGAATCTAACCAGTAATGACAGTTCAGAACACATGGGAATTGTGGAGTCACTGCAGAGTTCAACCATAAAGTTAATAGTCATCTGTAAGTGTTTTTAAGGTCTGTGACAGTGTGAGCATTTCACTAGAGTTTAAAGCATTCAGGCACAGGAAATTTGTACCATTTGTAACTTGAATAAACATTCATTTATATAATAAATAGCATTATTTAACATTTGATTATTCAATTTCTGCATCTGAATGTGATTTAACCCCCACAACACTGTTTAATTAACTTTTATCTTAGCTCTATTGTCTTTGGCTATGCCTGTAAATAGTTTATTACATTAAGCATGATTCGGTCCCCTTCAAAATCACCCAATCGATCTAAATGAATGAATTCTTTCCAAATAGAGCTATTCAAGTCATCTGGTGAAATTCGATATCAATCGCAGTAAAACAAAACATCGCAATGTCAGATTTTTCCAATATTGTGCAGCCCTACTGGAGCTCCTAGACTCCTAAATCAATACTCTACATCCTGCAAGAAGGATCCAGCGTGAAACAGTATCGTGGAGGTTTGCTGGAAGCGGGTTGCAGTGGTGTATCTGGGTGACATACTTGGCAGAGGGGGAGGGTAGGAGTAGACGCAGGCTCCTCTTGCCCAGCACAGAGGGAAGGGACTGCAGCCGCTGCTCTCCATCCGCTGGCCTCCTCTCTCGTCTCTCTCCCAGGCCCAGCGGCTCTCCGGCTCCCTGCCACGGTCATAGGGAGCAGGGGGAGACCCCGGCCCGCCGCAACGCACCTTGACCAGGCCACCAGAGACGGCTTTCAAAGAGTGCGGCGTGGTGTGAGGTCACAGGAAGGTGATTGGACAACTGACTGAAGCTCAAATCCAAAGGTGTGAAAACATGAAGAGATCCACTAGGATTTTAGGAACGTGGATGCAAAAAATCCAAGACACGCTTTCAGAAAACCACCAATGTAAGCAGTGGAAAAGAAGATGCTGAAGTGACAAGGAAATCCCACAGCTGTCCGGAGTAATCCAGAGAAGAGATGCAGAAACGTCGACAAGAATAATCCTCACATGCTAAACGCTTCCTTTCAGCTGCCTTTCTGAAGTTCATCCAGATTAAAAGAGACGCTGCGGTGACGACGTGTGTAATTTTCACAATCCAGTGGAGTGTGTCAGGAGAGAAAGTGTGTGAGAGAGAGGGAGAGAGAATCAGGCCAACTGAACTAAGAGGAGGGGCATCTGTAAATATGCTAATTAGTCCTGTGGAACAAACTTCCATTGGCTGGCTTGGTCTTGTTTACAAAACACAATGAGCCAAAAGAAGTGGCCGATCAGGTTTTTCAGGGTCAGGGTTTGACCAGGATTATTCTGTTGGGTGGTCCGGCTTCTGTTTACATTCTCGGTATTGTGTTGCATAATTAAAGTATTATTAGTTGTTACGAGCTCCTATAATCACATTATGAGTGATGGAAGAAATGATATATGTTTGTAGCTCAGCATGGTGGATATTCATGTCGAGAGGGACTGGAGGAATGTCCGTCAGGTACCTGACAAAGACTCAAGGAAGGAAGCCGGTTTCCTGTTTTTGACAACAGCCCATAGTTGCAGAGATGTACGTAAATAAATGATGAAACATCACTGCAAACAAAGCTTAAAGGGATAGTTCACACAAACAAATGTGTCTCACTCTGAAGTGCTCCCAAGCCTTTAAGAACTTCTTTTTTTCAGATGAACACAAAAGAAGCTATTTCGAAGAATGTTGGTAACTGATAGTCAATGAATTCCAAAAATACTAGGTCCAACAAAATAACTTCAAAAAGAAATTAGTTCGGAAGGTAAGTAAAGAATCAACAACGCCTTTAAGTCTATTTAGCAAACAAGTGCATCAACAGCTTTGCGAATACAATCCTTTATGTTGAGGAACGCTCATTAAGGAGATGTATGATTGTGTGTAATCCCAAGCATGCCATTTCAGCTTACTAACTACAGTTAAGCCCTTGTTCTGTGCTGTTTACTGCATCTCTAAGAAATCACATCAGAGCTTTATCACAATTCAACCTAGGGCTGGGCCGATAAACAATATTAAATCGAATCACGATAAAATTTATGTCAATAAAAATGATAAGCTCTGGACGTTTTTACTCTATATTGATTTAAGAGTCAGTCACACAGCAGAAATGAGCAACAATGGTGTACCGAATTTTCGGCCACCGAAAATTTATCAGCCAAAAATGTTATGCCATTTAATGGACCCTCTAATTTTTGTAGCTTCGGTCATTGTTGGGGTACTTCTTTAAATCTGGAAGCATTAACAACTTATATCGAAATATATATTGTTATCGTTCTATATGGAAAATAATTATCGAGATTGCATTTTTGCCATATCGCCCAGACCTAATTCAACCGGTCTATATTCTGCTAGGCTGAATCATAAAGCAAAAATCATACAAATTAGGAGAGATATAGAAATATCACATGATAAGAAATAGCATCTGAGAAATTGTTATCAAGTGGAAGGTTCTTCCACACTTTTTCCTTAGCTTTATTAATCTTTTTCTTTAAGTTTTGCTTTCTGTTCTCATCAAGACAGAAATTTTGGCAAAAAAAAAAAGATTGATGTGGATATTTTAATAAAAAGTGTTGGCATAAAAATTTTTCAAAATTTACTTTTACTTTAAAAAGTAGATTAAAGCTGTTAAAAGGAACAGGAATTTCTGACGGAATTTCTATTTGTTTTTACATTGCAGTAAATAAGAAATCTGTAAAAAATTAATAATAATAATCATAATAACAATAATACATTTTATTTATAATGCGCTTTTCTAAGACCCAAAGCGCAACAACAACAGAGAAATCAAACATGCAATAAAATACAACACATAAAAGAGTTTTAAAATATAAACAGAATAATCAAGAATGTAAAAATGCAGTCTTAAAATGATGAATTTTTAAGCATCTTCTTAAAACTATCAACTAGCGTGGAAGCATTTCTTACAGAATAAGGGAGAGCATTCCGCAATATTCTTTTAACTCAGAGTCAAAGACATCAGAAAATTGTATTTAAATAAAGCAGCTTTTCGGGTTAGTTTTAGCCTTTTTAGATATGGAATTCAAGTTGTTTTTGATCTGGTAACAACATAGGTGTCATTTGGTTTAATGAAAGATACACTGTTAAACCACCCAAAAAATTAAGGTAACTCAACCCATTTGAGGAAACCAATTGCAATAAACCATTTAAGTTCAAAAACTAATCCTAATGAGTACTGTGAACTTAATCCATTTGAGTAAACGAAGCAATTTGAGCACAGCAAACCCCAGTAAATAAAGTGAACTCAAACCAACTGAGTACTGTAAAACCCAGTAAAGACAACTCAAACCATTTGAGGAAACTGATTGCTATAAACCATTTGAGTTAAAAAAAAAAAAATCTATATGAGTACTGTGAACTTTTTTAAAAAGTTCAAGTAATGAGGTATTTAATTAACTCAATACCTCAGAGTTCAAAACTCTTTTCAAATCAGTAGAATTAACTTAATAAATTTTGAGTTAACTCATTTCATTTGATAAAGTTGACTGTTGGGTTTTACAGTGTTTATTGGTGTAAAAACTATAGGAACTATAGAAAAATACACACTTTTAGTTTAACTAAGATTTTATATACTACAGCATACGTAATGGAGGATTAGTACAGTACAGTAACAGTTTGATAAATACAATCTATAAACAAAGGTCAAGAAAGCCAGCAGATTTCTGCATTATGTTGTCTTTAAAGTATAATCCCAGTCCAATCCATGTTTGATTGCAAAGCATAATGCAAAAATACATAATAAGTGGCTGTTATTCAAGAGTTTCACCTGATGTGTTTGCCAGAGATATTCATTACCATTCCAAGCACTGGTTCCTATAGGAAGGGCAAACAGGTCATTTCCTGCTATACTAACCACATTCTCAAATATCAGCTAATAGGCCCCATTTTGCGCTTAATAATGGTCTCCATAGATGCCATACAGACACACAGGAACTCTGTCTAAACCAGCCCTCCTTCTCTCCAATAGCCCTGCCCTTGGCCATGGAAAAAGAATCAACGTTAAAAATATGAAACATCAGCTGATTGGTTGGACATCTCGAATCTGATTGGACAATGTTTTACTCCCTCACAAAATAATGAATGAATTGAGGATGCACCAGACTACACATTAAACAACATTCCCTAAAGGCAGATAAAAAAAAAACTGTAGAATTACGGCTATAAACCAAAAACCCAACTGCTTTAAAAAGCATTTTTACATAAATGAATAAAACATCAAATGAGAAAAAGCTGGTTATGAGGGGAATTAAAATTCAGCTCCATTGTCATATGGGCAGCCCAAAGGCAGCTGACAGGCTTTGGAACAGAATGTGCCGATCTGCTTTATACAGGAGAACACGCTCTGCCCAATTCACATTCAGTAAAGGGTGGATTAAGGTTAGGTTGACATTTCCCCCGATCAATTTAAAATCCATTTCAGGGAGAAAGTGAGAGAGAGAGAGTGTGAGAGAGAGAGAGAAAGTGAGGCTGTCTTACCTGCATAATATGATATCCTTGAAATATCTGCAAAAAGAAAGACAGGATAAAGTTAGAGTTTATAGAGTTGCAGAAATGATCTACAAAAGATCTGAAACTGCATGTGTGCATGTGGACCAGTGTGTGTTTAGAGAGCCCTCTAGCTGTCAACTGCTTTGGTATTCTACACATTTACTCCAAACAAATCACTTACAGTCAAGACCAGATATCAAGGCTAAGTTTTTGTGACAAAACAACCTCTGGTACAGGGAAATAAAAGGGAGTATGATAAAACATATGAAACTATGTTATTACAGTTAAGCACAAACTGTTTGTAGACTAATGCAGATACGATAATGCAATGTATTTTTTATTTAATGTCATGTCTGCAACCAAGGCTACTTTCATGGCAAGAACATTTCAATAATAAACACACAATTAAAAACAACTAGCAAATGAACACATAAATTAAATAAGATTTTTCATGTTAATACATGATAAAAATTCTGAATTTTTTCCTTGTGTCACCTTGTTAAAAATCTCATTAAGAGAGTTTACTTCATAAAAAGTCTTCTGGAATCATTAAAAGCAGGACAGTCCAGTAAAATGTGTTTTACAGTAAGGGGAGTTGTGCAGTACAAACATTGAGTGGGGTCTTCACCTCGTGAAGCAAAAAGGCATGGGTTAATCTTGTATGTCCAATACGACATCTAGTAAAAATCACTTGATCAAATCTAGTCTTAAAATGTCTTAAAACTCTGAATTTCATACAGTTTATTATTTTCCAATGCATCCCAGCAGATTTGGTAAATGCAGATCTAGTTTGAACTTATCTTATTACTAATTCCAACTTGAAAAGTACCTAATTTGCAGGCTGAAAAGCTTTCTTTGAAGATCTGTAGCTTATAATCTAGGATTTCTGGCTTTTAATGTATATCAGCTAGACAGCTAACAAACTGCTAAACAGCCGCAAAACTGCCCTTAATGCTAGTAGAGTTTTCATTCCTTTTCTGTTCTGTATGGAGTAAAATGTAAACAATTTGCTGTGGAGAGAGAGAGAGAAACTATCCTAAATCTTTATAACATTCAGCTTTATTTACTGTCATTTCACAATTGTACTGAAAAGTACTCATAAAACATATACAATGATGCAATGACATCTCAATATAAAGCATTTTACTCAAAACATTATTCTGAGGCCCCGTTTACACAAATACGATTTAGTTTTAAAACAGCGTTTTAGAATGAAAACGATCTACGTCCACACTGGCGTTTCACCTAGCATTTCTGAACTGCTCTCCATCCACACTATACCGCTAAAAATGCACATCACATGACCACAAACACACTCTGGCATGCGCTGCAGCGTATGCATGCATTTGAGCTCCAGGCGGTCAGTGGGTGCTTTGAGCACAGAACCCCAGCTGAGAGTTGTGCATGTCGGACGGTTCATCAAGAATCTACCGCTGGATCTAATCTCACTATATTTGTTAAACGTGATGTTTAATTCCTCTTGTTGTCTATATCTAATGACATATTCCCCCACTTTGGTCTTGTGAATCTTACTTGTTCTCAGGTAATGTGTTTTGGCTGAGCACAAAGAGAAGTTAATATATTAATTTATGTAACCACGTACACTGATTCTGCACATTTTACTGATTGCTTGCCTTTATTGCCTATATATATTTTCTATATAAAAAAATTTCCTGCATAAACATATTGTACGTTATACTTTTATTATGGCCATTATTAATTATTAAACAGATATTCAGCAAATAAGAGGGTATGTTTAATATTTTTCACTTGAAAATGAAAGGAGGCAGTTATGTTATAGGCTCTGTTTTGTTATAAATATGCATACTGTGAAGATGACCCTCATATAAATATGTAGCGACACAATGCCTCAGCATTTTTGGTGTCTGTTAAGTTGTTAATCTCAAAATGAAAATGGGCAGTTCCTTATATCATGTCTTCATTTTATTGGTAAGAAAGTGAAACAACGTAGCCAGGGTGATGTGAATGACATTATAAAGTAACCTACACTTTTCCCTTTGAAGATTTACCCAATGTGTCCTCTGCAGTTTGTTTTCCATATCAAACTTCGAAGTCTGAACTTACAAGGAAAGGATGAAGACTGAACTATGTGTAGGCTATATTGAGAAAAAAGCCCCAATTAGATGCAGCTATGCCTCCGTATTCAGATGTCTTCGTTTTCCCCCATCCACACTGACACAGAGCAGCAGCGTTTTAAAATGAAAACAGCCTCTTCAGAGTTTCAAAAATTTTTAAGGCTCGAAAACTCCGGGGTAGTGTGGACGGAAGGCGTAACCGTAGCAAAACTTATGCGTTTTAAAACAAAAACACATTAGTGTCAACTGGGCCTGAGAAACACTTGAAAACAAAAAACAAACAAAAAAAAAAAAAAACGCTGACTTCCACACAATTCCCTCATGATGTCCCAACACTAATCAATTAAGTTAACTTATTTAAGTAGTCCCAACAAAAACCTTAAGAACTGTATTCTTTCCACTCATTTTAAATAAGTAGTTTGAGTGATCAGTAAAAATGCTGGGTTCCACAAAATGCCTTAATGTTGTCCCAACACAAATTGATTAAGTTAACTAGTTAAATTGTGTAATTGTTTTCTTAAAAATTTATGTGAATTGAACATAAAACATTTAAATTGTCTCAAAAAAACTCAAGAATTAAGTTGATTCAGCTCATGTAAAGGAAGCAGTTTGAACAAGCTGCAATAGCTATTTTTTTGAGTCAAGTTAAATGTGTCAACAATTTAAAATGAGGTTTTTTATTACTCAAAGCCAACGTCTCAATTTCTGTGTTGAACACAGCAGGACAAAATATAGTTCTATTCTATTTAGGGGTAAATAAACAAGGGTACTAAAACAGATTTTTGTTTGAATAGAAAAAGAACAGTAAAAATTAACATGAAAGAAAAATGTCTGGAATGAACCGCCAACTTTTCCAGCATATGTTTTACACAGCGGATATCCCTCCAGCTGCAATCCAGTACTGGGAAACATCCATACACACTCATTCACACACATACACAATACAGCCAATTTAGTTTATTCAATTGCCCTCTAGCGCATGACTTTAGACTGTGGGGAAAACTGGAGCACCCGGAGGAAACCCACGTGAACACGGGGAGGACATGCAAACTTCCCACAGAAATGCCAACTGACCCAGCAGGGACTCAAACCAGCGACCTTCTTGCTGTAAGGTTACAGTGCTAACCACTAAGCCACTGTGTCACTCCCTCAGAATGAATCATTTAAATATTTTGAGAATAAAATAGAACAGAGCAGACTAGAGTAGAATAGAGCCGGATTACATGGAATAGAATAGAATCCTGAGATCATTAATAAAAACATGAACATGTCTGAAACAGAACTGAACAACATCCACATTAGAGCATGGCCGACAGAAAGGACTGGGGGCAGCATGAAGCATAGAATGAGGTCATTCTTGAGCCCACTGTTCACTCAGACTCTACCAGAAGGTCAGCCAGAGGCTGAGCCACAATCAGAGCCACAGAAAACTCTGTCTCATTAAATGGGGAAGACTGGATAATCTTTTCCTTGTACATGCTGAATTTCTCAACACTTTAATTGGAATGCAGTGCATTTCAGCTATTCAAAGCATTAGAATCTTACAATGCATTCCGCTGAAAAGGTGAATAAAAAAAAGGCTCCAGACTTTGTAATTCTGTGATGGATTGCAGCAAAATAGCAGTATAAATAAGACTGCATTTAATTCAAAGGTCACTGCGGTACTCTATGATACCAATAAATCTACAAAGCTGGGTTTATAGCACAATCTGTGAACTATGTTGAGCTTTAGAGTTAATGCCACCGAGATCTTCATATAAATACAGGCAGCTATTAAACTGGCAATCTAACCCTCACACAGCACAGCACAGACAGTAATTGTGAAAGAAAGACAAAGCCATAGTTTTCAAGGAGCAGGAAAGATCACTAAATTGTCACAACTGAGCCCAAGCGGAGAGCATCTGTCTATTGTGTATGTGATAGGCTGTGCTGTAGCTCCGGGCCTGACGGTGAGACTGACAGAAATTTGTCAGAGTGAGAGCAGGAGAAGAGGCTGAGATGTTATCGCTCACATAATCTCCTGATTGATTCATCACACCACCAGCCCGAGACTCTGTTCAATCCCGAAAACTGCCAGTCATTCCACTGCAACGCTTTCAATGGGAGCATAACAGAAATGTCTCAGTGAATATACAGAAGACAAAAACATTCTGTGCTGTGTGAGGAAAAACCATGTCACACCATCTTATACAGGCTTTTGAAATGTAGCATCTGGTTTGCTGATGGAACAAGGTGGTCTAACAGATCAATCTCCAGCCGTATTCTAGACCATATAAAGAGCTAAAAATGGCTCATTTCAACTGAGCGATGTGGTTCAGTACAGTACCATACTAATTTATTTTAGTTTCCAGTGTCAGAAATAGGCATGGGACAATAACCGGTTTCAAAAAGCTTGGAAAAGTCACGGTTTTAAAACCCCTAAATTTTTTGTGGTAAGACTTTAAAATAATGGTCCAGTGAAGCTTTTACATCAAACTGCATTAATGCATTTACGAACAAACAATTAGTAATACATTTATTATGGTATCTATTCATCTTTGTTAATGTTAAAGTTATTTAAGTTAAATAGTGTTAGTTCACATTACCTCAGAGTGCATTAACTAATGTTAACAAGCCCAACATTGGATTTTATTAAGGCATTTAATGTTAAACGATGATTAATAAATGCTTTACGAGATTATTCATACTTAATGTTAGTAAATACATTAACTTACATTAACTATGGACTATTCTAATTTCCTTCATTCATTCATTCTTTCTCCTTTGGCTTAGTCCCTTATTTATCAATTGTCACCACAGCAGAATGAACCACCCATTCTATTTTTTTATTTATTTATTCTAAAGTATTACCCTTTTCTGCTATACCATTCCTAAAGTATATAGTTGTTGTTTTGTTTTGATGTGTTGTCAAAGACTTTATTTTTAGGGCAACAGTATCTCCACTAGCAAAGGGAACATGACCATACACCACAAAACTACTGGTCAGCCCCTTATTCAGCAAACATCCAACATGCTATGGATCTGAACAATGTAGTGGCTTAATTTATATTCAAAAAAAGAAAGATACCCAAAGATGCCTTTTCAAGTTAGAGATTTATTTATAATTATTTAGCCTGACACGTGTACTACTTTAAATGTTTCTTAAAATAAAATATATTGTGTTCAATGGGGAAAAAGATGTTGTTTTTTTTACACAGACATTTAAAAAGAACATATGTCAGAGCAGTAATCACAATACCGTGATACTTTGAAACCATGATATTTTTATCCAAGGTTATCATACCTTCAATCTTATACCAGCTCATGCCTAGTCAGAAGTACCAAAATAGTGAACTGTACTATACCCCTTTTTTAAGACCCTTTCGCATGGGTACTAAAAGGGAGGAACTAGACTCACTGGAGAATTCTATTGGTTTACAGAGAATCATTACTTGCACGTTCAATAACAACAACAACACGGGAAGTGCCATTTTTTCAATAAACAGCCAAAACACAACACTATAAATCAATGAAACGCAGCAATGATCCATGCTCAAACAAAGCTTGTCATCTTCTTGTGACAAAGAGCCACATGCAAAGAAGCAAGACCAAGATCTGGTGTATGTCCTCCATTGTTGTTTACAGGACCATTGTTAACTCAAAATGAAGCATAATTGACTAGCTTGGAGCAGCTTTAGTATGTGACTAACTACATTCAGACAAAAACCAAAAAAATCTTCGAAGCAAAACCACATTAGGCTAATGGACGATAGCCAGTTTCTCAATTATGCCATTATTGCTTCCTGAATAACAGCCAATTGATCTTGCACAAGCTTTGTGAAAACATCAGTTGTTATTATGAAACACGGGTGCCAAGCTATGACACCCAGAGCATTTTATACAAAGAAAAACTCTAGCTCTAGTGAAATAGAGAAAATTAAGATTAGAAACATTCTACATTTTAAGCTCAGTGTGACCGAGAACAATTCATTGAGAAACATATCAGCTATCATCTGATATAAGATTTTGTTTCACCATGTAATCTGGTTGTCCTATGAGAGCATAGGATAAATGTAGACAATCTCAATGGTCAATTGATTGATCAATGCTGCTGGAATTGCTCACCAATTCAGCTCTGACAGAATCTGTGTCAACGTACAGCGCCTCAACGTTTAAGAGAATTTATTCTATAAGGCCACTGAGTGGTGAGCTCAGCAAACCTCTCACTATAGAAGAAAGAATCAAAAGCCTAGACTAACCTTTGCTGAGGGGCATGTTTTGTTGTATGTTTTCTAAAACTTCACACAAAGTGCCACTATAACTGGTGGAATAAAAATGGTCTAATCACCCACAGCCAGATCATCCACAGGATTGCAATAACGAAAAGAATAAGCATTCTAGACTTTACAGAAAACTGAGAAAACTGCCAATAAGTTGTGACTCATGAGAGAGAGGAGACCAAGCAGAGGTGGTGACAGAGTAACACTTTCTCACCTGCTATCCAAATTATCAGGACATGAGAGCAACATTTGAATTCAATTTAAACAATGAAATTAAATAATTAAATAATTCAGAATAATTGTTCAGTGACGAATCCTAAAATGTTGATCGAATTTGATTTGATATGTTCTATTGTGAAGATTACAAATGCTTTGTCAATACATTTGCAACATTTAACATGCCAGTAGAGCAAGATTAAACTGAATTAAATTGAGAGAGCAAGAGAATTGTTTTTCTCATTTCTCCCCAAACTTGTGTCATCAGGGGGCCGTTCTTCGCACCTCGCTTAAACGATCTAAGATGATTTGGCCTTTTAATCTTGATAACTGATCTCTGGCTGATTTGGTTCTTCAAACAAGTTCGCGAATCAGATTAAAATGTCTGGATGAACTGATCTGAGATCACTGCGTGTGTTGGACTGATCTATTGATCCTTGAAATCATGATCAGCAATGCAAGGATTGGCTGACGGCAAAGCAGCGAAATTACATCTTCTGATTAATATTCAATTATCCAGGTGAGCACTATCACATAAATATTTGCAGTAAACGCTTTGTTGAATATGATGCGCAAAAATTTTCCAGCTTTGTTGTGGGATGCAGGCTGTACACTTTCATGTGTCAAGAGTATTTAGCAATTTATTTAGTTTTACAGTTAGAGCAGATTAATCGGCGTAATAACTGGCTGTTTAAATGAATCCTGCATCAAAAAAGCATTTTGATATTGGTGAAGGTGTCTGAAACATTTCAAATCATCGGTATATAAAGCTGTCTAAACATGTGAATGACTGAATAAATTATTATTCCTTCCTCGCATTTGTATCTAAAAAGTCCTTCAGGTGTTCTCTTTGAACCCCTTGGGGAGAGAACACCCCGGTGACAGTTTTTGTCATTTTATTTCGCATTGGAGATTGCATGAGTTTTATTTACATAAGCCTATATATATATATATATATATATATATATATATATATATATATATATATATATATATATATATATATATATATATATATATATATATATATATATATATATATATATATATATATATATATACAGTTTTTGTCATTTTATTTCGCATTGGAGATTGCATGAGTTTTATTTACATAAGCCTATATATATATATATATATATATATATATATATATATATATATATATATATATATATATATATATATATATATATATATACATATATAGTTACTACTGTAAGAAAATATCAGCATTTACATACTTTCAGTATTACCTTTGCTTGAAAAGACCCGATCTAATCCTGTTTATAAGAAATAGGCCTGCTCCCCATTAGGTTTGACTACCAGAACTGTTGCTATGACAACTCCTCTGAGATGAGTTTTAAAGAATGAAACTATCCTGGATCGTGTCAAATCGTCAATAACCAAATCCAGCTAACGGAGTAATACATGTACGAAGAACGGACTCCTGACATGTGAAATACACATACATAAAAAGTAGTGATGTGAGTGGGACAGTTCTTTGGAAAGAACAACAACATAACATCAAGTTCTCTTGTCACGGTTTGGTCCGCATGTGTATTACAGTTCATGGTTTTTTTTTTAAATTAATTTATATTTTAAGATAGGGTTGTGAACCTACACAAATCTCACGGCTCGGTTCAGATTATCATGCCATCAATTTGGTTCACTACAATATCTTGATGCATCACGGTGCATTTACGATGCTTTCTATAAACAATTTGATATTTTACTTAGCAACACAATAATTCTTGTATAAAAATTTATAAATACATTTATATTTATATATTATTTGTTTTTATACAATTTTGTTCTTGTTCTGCTCTAATAAAGATGTCAGATATATTTACTGTACCTTTAATTTTACCTGCTCAAAGAAAACACTCTTTTTGAACGTATCAAACAAAACTCAAGTACATGCACAGAACAACATTAGCATTTATAGCAAATAAACAAATGTAAATATCATCCCGCTTGCTCTTTAAGCATTGTCTAGCGAGTTCTTAAATGCCTATGATTGATCACGCGCTTAACAGAAAGGGCTGTGATTAGCTCTAATGATCTGTTCAGAAAACAGTGACACAGACACTGATGTTAAACAGCTGCGGCAAACAGCTGATCCATTATAGACGCGGTGGAGAAAACTCAGACAAGTTCTTGTCTGGATCCACAAATATCGTTATTGTTGTAACAGCCGAGAGAGGAGATAAAACGTTACCTCACGAACACGACAGCAAGTCAAAGCGGCCACAGAGAGTGAAAGTTTACAGCTTTCATTTTCTCCTAGCTGAGTTCCGATGTCCTTCCCTGTCAGTGAAAGACCGTCCAACAAACTCACAAGCAGTGATGTGTGCACAGTTATCTGTTTTTAAGTAGTTGGAGCATTTTAATTACTTGCCGTCTCCTCCCTAGCCATAGTAAGCTACCGCCTTATAACACATATGTGATAAATGACCTCAGTACATAATAACCGGTTATGATTATTACTGAACTGATATTGAATTGTTCATGTTTGCATTGAAGAAACAATTCTTTAGACACCCCTATTTTAAGCAATTGAATTGGAAGCAAGTATTTGGAGTATCTGACTGGAATGCGTATCACCAGGCATGGATTTAACCATTTGCCTAATTGCTGTATCAGAATTTCACATAAGCTATGTCATTACTAAGATTAAGCTGCCTCGTTCTTTCAGTGATTTGATTATTTGGCCGTGAGAATAATGTAATATAATAATAGTGTAAATAATGTAAACTGTAGATTATAAGGCTATGTATTTTATGCTGATGTATTTTATTTACGTATTAAGAGTTTTTTTTTTTTTTGTTTTTTTCAACAATGTAAACCGAATTAAACCGAAAACCATGATACAAAAAGAATCAACAATTCTATGAACCGTCTCACCTCTTAAAAAAACTAAATATATTGAATATATATAAAAACTGAATGTATACTGAAGAAGCAATCTTGACACAATGTTAATATTGTAAAGGGAAATTTCTTGAAAGCTTTCAAATTTCCTTGAAAGCTAAAAGTCAAAGGGATAACAGAGAGAAAAGTGTTTGACTCAGGCTAGAAGAGCAGAGAGGAGGTCTAGTAAGCCACGGGGGAGAAAGAACAGAAGGATTGAGAGACAGAGAGGAGAGGATTAACCCTCAAAACAGCATCTACAAAAGACATCCATCAGTGCAAACTCTTCTCAAAACCTCCCTGTGCTTACAGCGCACAAATTCACCCGTTCTTAACCTCTTATCGCTCCTCTCAGCAGTCACAGAGACGAGCCTGTGACACTGCCATAAAGACTCATCACGCTGCTGCTGCTGACTGACAGAGGCTGAACGCAGAACAGTTTTAAGGTGTAGATTTTAGGCGAGAGGACTTTAAATCAATACGAGATGACTGAGGTTTAAGATTGATGGTTTAAAGGGACAGTAAAAAAAATCATGCTGTTCTGAATATGCACAGTCAAAAATATCTTTGGTTTATTACCTTTATAGTGCCTTGTACATTTTGATTTGATCCCTTTGATATTGTTAAACTCTCCCTGGGGTCACTAAACTTGATCTCTTATTATAACTTACATTTGAGGATGTAATAAAACTTACATTACTTATTACATTACATTAAAAATAATAATAATAATCTAAAAAATAAATAAACAAATATCTTAAAGGGACATTTCACCCAAAAACGAAATTCTGCCATCATTTATTCCCCCTCTTCCACTTGTTTCACATCAGTCTTTTTCTTCTGTTGAACACAAAAGAGGATCATTTTCAGTATGCTGCAACAGAAAATGACTTCCATATAGTTTTCTGTGCTTTAAATTACTATAGATCTGTATGGCGACTAGTTTTTCGATATGAATGACAACAGAAAAAAGCAATTCACAAATAAACAATTAAGCGTAAACAAAAGTTTAGTATTTTAAGGTGTACTATTCCTTTAAATCTGCTCCACCTGCTCCACTTTCACTCAGAAAACCAAAGTAAACAGTGCAGTTAACACTACACAATGGCAAGTCATGCTTCAAACTTCTGAATGGATTATGATCTTGAAAAGTACTGGGAAAAAAGCTTCCTTTATAATCACTAAAAAGCTGCCAGTCATCTTAGTTCACTAAAGTCTTTAAAAAGATCTTCTATATTAAGACTGTAGCAACAGTATATACAGTGCTGCTTAATTTGTGTCTTATTTACATAATATAATAATATAACTAAAGTGTGTTTGTTATAATGAGATGATTTGTGAGCAAGCAGAAAATGCTTTGTTCCATGTGTTTGAAGGCAAGAACTGAGCATTTTAAATCTGTAGCGATTTTAAGGAGAAAACCTTTAGCAGTTCTGACTGATGAATTTGCATATGGATTGGTGTCTTTATGAATATTAAAAACCCCAGACACACATGCAAGCAATCTTACACACTTGAATTTCAACACAGGGGGTCTTTAATATATTCTTCTGATCTACTCAAAATAGATTATTCTGTAGAGAGTTAATATTAACTAAATCTAAATCTATAAATAAACTGTTCATTTGGGGAATCAGCCATTCCTCAACATTCCCATGTTGCCTAGTTTAAGCTATAATGTACTAAAATAAATCACAAATAAACATTCAAACAAACACATAAACAGTTAACAATATAGTTAAAACTAGTTCTGGGTGATAAAACGGTTTCAGTATTTATTGATTGAACACCATTGTCAATTATTATAAAAAAAAAAGTCGGGTATAAACTGCTATAGTTCATTAGAATGTGGCTGGCTGAGCGTGCGCCTTAGAAGAAATACCAATAAGCTTAGAGGCCATGTATGTTTGTCATTTCCAATGGAGCACACCACATGCACGTCGCTCCCTATGCGCTTGCATTTTCTAGGCACATCTACTGTAGTTGAAAACATCTCAACTTTTCTCTGTAACACTTGTGTTTATTTTATTATAAGCCATAGCAGACAAGATCATTTATGTTTTGTTTTTAATTATTAAGACTATTTGCCTTAGTAAAGTCAGTAAATTAAAATAAAGTGGTTAAATAAAAAAAAGAAATTATACTGGACTTTTTATCTAAATGGATTGTTAAAAAAATTCAATGATTATTGATAATAAATTATATGAATCATTATATCATGATAATTTTTTTGCTGTATCACCCTGCCCTAGTTCAAACTAAAACTGATTATTGAAAAAAACAACTATTAAGGTAGTGCTGTCGCCTCACAGCATGAAGGTCACTGGTTTGAGCCTCGGCTGGGTCATTTGGCATTTCTGTGTTGCATGTTCTCCCGGTGTTTGCGTGGGATTCCTCCGGGTTCTCTGGTTTGCCACACAAGTCTAAAGACATGCGCTTTAGGTGAATTGGGTAAGCTAAATTGTCCGTAGTGTATTTGTGTATGTCCTGGTCCTCCAGGTTGGGGGTTAAGCGTTGGGTTAACGACCCACCTCATGACAATTACATGTTACGAAATACAAACATGGTGCGGCTAAGTATCAACTTCGATATAAACAGCCCTGGGTGTAAGTTAAAAAATAAAATCTAAACAAAACAAAGTGCAGAAAACAGAAAACAAAAAACAAAGCAAAGCAAACCACAAACCAAACCTAAAAATTTAAATAAAACAAAACAACCACAAACCAAAAACCACAAACCCCAACAAACCATACCAAACCACAAACCAAATTAAAACCTCTCTGATAAACTAAAAGTCTATTACAAAATATTTCTATTCTGTTATCCACAAAACACCTCCTGCTATGCCTTGGATGATGCTCGGATTATGTGCCACCTATAAGATCAGTCTCTCAGAAAAAAGTAAAATTCATCATTAAAAAAAGAAAAAGAAATAATTCAGACAGAACTGTCTCATCACTACTGTACATCCGTTTACCCCTGTCACTCTGCAATATAACAGAATAAAACCCTCAGCTGTTCTTAAACAGTGTAGAGCACAGTCCTCTGCCAATCAAACTACAAAAAAGTCAAAACAAAGCAAAAGACAAACCAAAAACCAAACCAAAGCACAAAACTGAAACAAAACAAAGCAAAGCAAAACAAACCCTCTAAGAACCTCTCAAAGTCTAATGCAAAATATTTCTATTCTGTTATCCACAAAACACCTCCTGCTATGCCTTGGATGATGCTCGGATTATGTGCCACCTATAAGATCAGTCTCTCAGAAAAAAAGTCAAATTCCTTATAAAAAATTATTCAAACAGAACAAAAACAAAACAAAACTAAATGAAACTAACAAAAACGAAACGAAAACAAAACAGAAACAAAATTAAACAAAACCGAAAAACAAAACAAAACAACCTCTCAAAGTCTAATGCAAAATATCCTGCTATGCCTTGGACGATGCTCGGATGATGGGCCATCTATAAGAACAGTCTCTCCAAAAAAAAAAGAAAAAAAAAGAAGTTAAATTTACATTGAAAAAAGAAATCATTCAGACAGAACTGTCTCATCGCTGCTATATACAGTATGCGTTGACCCCTGTCACTCTGCAATATAACAGAACGAAGCCCTCAGCTGTTCTAAAACAGTTTAGAGCGCAGGCCTCTGCCAATCAATAGTAATAATAACGGGTGAAAAAATGTCACCATGTCACACTATGGCCTAAAAGCTGCCCAGAATAATTTCCCTAATGAATAGCTCAGAGGAGACAGAGCCTGAGGCCTGGTAGAGCTGAATAAATCCACATTCCGCTCATCCAGTCCTGCTGTAATAATTTACACCTGACAAGTCCAGTACTCCGCTTGAGCTGCACTTCAGGTATTGGAGAAACTGGATCTTCATCACTAAATGCATTTCTGGACAGAGAGTCATGGTAACATTCAAATATTCATACATGCAGGCAAAATATTGGTCTATGCAAGCCATCCCCATGTCAACACTCATTAATCAAAACACTGTAAAAATGCTGGGTTCCACACAATTCCTTCATGTTGTCCCAACACAAACTAAGTTAACTTAATATAAAACAATTAAGTTGTCCCAAAAAAAACTACAAAATTGTGTTGATTCAGCACATTTTTAGCAAATGGTTTGAACAATAGCAAAATATTTTTGGCTTGTATAAGATTACTAGATTGGCAGTGGAAGAAAGATTTAGATTTTTAGTAAACATGAGGCGACACAACAGACAACACAAAAAGTGCTCTGTATGATTGTCAACATTTGATGTTGTGTGTTCAAATCTATCCTACAAGAATGGGTGTTGTTTCATAGTCTTAGGACAACTTTGATGAAAGGTTATGATCCACTTCAAATGTTTAAATCCACTGACAGACAAACCATAGAGTTTAGTAACTGAATAAACAATTAAAATATGGGCACATCTACAATGTCATTATTATCATCAAACTATTGGGGTCTGTTAGATTTTATGTTCTGAGAGATATCCACTTATTTAGGTACACCTTTCTGTACTTCGTTGGACTCCCCTTTTGCCTTCAGAACTGCCTTAATCATTCATGGCATACATTCAACAAGGTACTGGAAATATTCATCAGAGACTTTGGCCCATATTGACATGATAGCATCATACAGTTGCTGCAGATTTGTCGGTTGCACATCCATGATGTGAATCTCCCGTTCCACCACATCCCAAAGGTGCTCTATTGGATTGAGCTCTGGTGACTGTGGAGCGCATTTGAGTACAGTGAACTCATTGTCATGTTTAAGAAACCAGTCTGAGATGATTCGCGCTTTATGACATGGTGCGTTATCCTGCTGGAAGCATCCATCAGAATATGGGTACACTGTGGTCATACAGGGACGGACATAGTCAGCAACAATACTCAGGAAGGCTGTGGTGTTGACACAATGCTAAATTGGTACTAATGGGCCCAAAATGTGCCAAGAAAATATCCACCACACCATTACACCACCACCAGCTGCCTGAATCGTTGATACAAGGCAAGATAGATCCATGCTTTCATGTTGTTGACGCCAAATTCTGACCCTACTATCCGCATTACCCAGCAGAAATCTAAACTCATCAGACCAGGCAACGTTTTTCCAATTCACTATTGTCCAATTTTGGTGAGCCTGTGCAAACTGTAGCCTCAGTTTTTTGTAGTCCTCTGCTGCTGTAGTCCATCCACCTTAAGGTTGGACATGTTGTGCATTCAGAGATGCTCTTCTGCATACTTCAGTTGTAACGAGTGGTTACTTACTGTTGCCTTTCTATTGGCTGAAACCAGTCTAGCCATTCTCCTCTGACCTCTGGCATCAACAAGGCATTTGCGTCCACAGAACTGCCGCTTACTGGATATTTTCTCTTTTTTGGGCCATTCTCTGTAAACTCTAGAGATTGTTGTGCGTGAAAATCCCAGTAGATCAGCAGTTTCTGAAATACTCAGACCAACCCGTCTGGCACCAACATCCATGCCACGTTCAAAGTCACTGTTCTTCCCCATTCTGATGCTCGGTTTGAACTGCAGCAGATCGTGTCTTGACCATGTCTACATGCCTAAATGCATTGAGTTGCTGCCATGTGATTGGCTGATCAGAAATTTTCATTAAGGAGAACTTGGACAGGTGTACCTAATAAAGTGGCCGGTGAGTGTATAAATATATAGTCATACTGCACAGCCCTAGAGTCTAATAGTATTCAAGGGTACAGAATTGAAATAATCCCCCAAAAATAGTCTTCATTATATAAATAATTCATTAACAATTTCAATTTCTTGTAGATTAATGCATTAAAATCTCTTGAAATGCTCAAAGACCCAGGCCTTAAAACACAAATGTGAAATTCAGTTGTGATGCTTAATGTTTTGTATTAAAAAACTTATTCTTTTTAGAATTATTGGGTGAATATAACATGTTCAAAAGAGCAGCATTTTTTAAATAGATTTATTTCTTTTAAAATTATATAAAAGTCATTGCTGTCTAGTCTTATCAATTTAATAACGCATCTTTTCAGAAAAATTACAAACTAACTTCAATTAAAAAAAAAACACCTTAATGGTAGTATATTTAAAGTAGTTTTCATACATTTGCAAAAGAATAGCATCTGTGATATGCATGAAGTTACTAAAATATCTTCGAATAAGGCCAAGTTTGTTTAAAACAGTATTATAGCCACAAGATATTAGTGATGATAAGCAATAGAAAATGTTTCTCTGTATTTTTAAATCTCTTTAAAATTATATTTAATTTCACAACCCTATTAGTTGACGTTAAGTTACATAAGCACAAAATAAAAACAAGCAATTTAAATTATTATATAACTTTATATAATTATAAGTTATTTAATGATTTAAATAACATATCATATGATAAGTCATAAGTCACTGAATGAGCACACTTTATTAAAAATAGCTGTATTAAAACCAGGCCAGTCTGTTACAACCCTTAAATGACCATAAACAACTGCTGATTACACATCAAACAATGTGAAACCTGATTAGAAATGCTCCAAGAATAAAGCCCTGTTCATTTTCACTGTACGTGTCTGAATGTAACCTTGGTTTGATCTTAAAATAAAGACCAATCGAGTGCAAATGATGTTTTGCGATCATCAAAAGATTTCCTGAAGATACACTTGTATTTAACTCATGATATCTCCTAATCCATCAATGCAAGTTGAAGGTAAAGTTACAAAAAAAAAAATGTAAAACAAAAAGACATAAGCTCTTAACTCCCTCCAAACATTTGCATCAGAGCTGATTTAATCAACATTGTTACGAGTGAGCTTGCCTGCTAGATCATTCCAATACCTGCAGCGCACCGAAGCTATGTTGAGACTTGTCAAAAACACAGGAATTTGTTCTAAACAAATGTTGCAATGCATTACACATATCCAACATATGGCGGACTACTTTTATAAAATAAAACTTACATAATAACACAGATAAACAACACTAACCGTCTTGTAAAAAACGCACAAGCTAAAACACAAAACCATCATCATATCATTAAAGAACTTAAAATACTAAATATTTGCAGGAACAAGTTCATTAAGAAATAACAATAAAAAATGGGTAAGAGCACCTCATTTATTTAGATCTGAGGACAAATTTCATGCAAAAAAACATAGCCTCAAGCGTAGCTCTGCACCAAGCCAAGCCTCCTGGAGTTCTTCCGATCACATTTGCATTGGAAATATGAAATATAGCTTGAGGTGGCCATACTCCACCCCGAAGCACAGAAATGCGCTTTGTTTTATAGATGATCTCATATCTCATATGGCAGTACATAAAGTAATGTTTTCAAGTGAGACACTTCACCTGGATGGACTTTTATATTGACTGTATGTGACACTAGCTCTCTTAAGCAGCCTGTTAGAAACTCTCTATCTGTCTTGGAAGAGCTTGTAAATAATGAATGATTACCATTATACAATACCCTTGTGATTAATGTCAGCACTATAACGAAGAGCCACGTACCTGCGGTGCCACAACTTAGAAAACTCCAAAACTGCATGATGGATTTCTGTGAGCCTCTTTCCTCACCGCTCCTTACCTGTGCTAATGACGTAACGCTACAAAATACCTGCAAGGGTTTCTGATGCCTGCACATAAACATGCCTGCTGAAGCCCCACCCACCACTGATGGCTGCTGTGATTGGTCAACATCTATAAAAAGCCGGTGAAGAGGGAACACTCAATAGTGACTCACTTCCGCTAATCCGTTTTATGGAACACTGTATTGCAATCAGGTTCAGCATCATTAGTTTGTTATATCACAAGGTTTTTACATGTCGTTTAGCTTTCACTGGGAAAATAATACTCAGTTTTCCTATGCATTGATTTAACTGGGATATTATTCAGCCAATTTTTTTTTTATTTAAGAGAAAATCCATATAAATGTCAACCTAGGGCTGGGCGATATTGCAAAAAAAAAATTATCACAATATCACATTTCATTTCATTCGATATCGATAATTATTGAATACTTTTAACAATCCATTTAGGAATATTAGGATTTTATTTAACCACTTTATTTTAATTTACCAACATTACTAATAGTTAATAGTTTTAATCAATAGTTTTAATTTTTAAACAAAAAAAAATATATATATATATATATATATATATATATATATATTTGATCTCTTTATATTAATAAAAAAACAATAAAAAAATAAAAGTGTTAAAGAGACTCTTAAACATGATAAATAAAATGTTAAAGTGTGTGCAATGGTAAAGCATAAACAGTCAAAGCAACCTTTAAGGTAGATCAACATCTGTAAGGTATGAATAATAATGATACAGTAAACCTCATACTGTAAACAACACATATTATGATGATAAATCTGAGCTTTCAAGTGAAATAACTTACTAGCATTATTCAAATACATGCTTCAACATTACAAATTGTAAATTGAATGAGTACATTAACCCCTACGCTAAAAAATCTTTCAGATGGGGTGCTAGTGGCTGGGATGCACAAGAAAATAAAACCAAAAAGCCACCCTGGCGACATCCTTACATCCTTTCTTATTTACAATTGCCACAGCTCAGTTGCACGTTTATGGAGAAAATTAAAAAGCACTGCAGTGTTTGGGTGCGCTGTGTTTGTCTGAGGTAATTAGTCTACCGTTATTGATTAGTCTGCCGTTATTGATTAGTCTACCGTTATTGTAATTAGTCTACCGTTACCGTTATTATTCTCCTGAAATGTGTATATACAAAGTGTGAAGCAGATTGGTTTGTTCTACTTGCATGCAGCACGGTGCGCTCGCGGCATTCGGAAAAGTTCAGATGTTTTCAACTAGGTATGCTGGAAAATGCGTGTTCGTCACTCATGCGCCGCGCTAGCACAACATGTGCGCATCAATCTAATATAAGTGTTGTGCAAGTGGCGCGCCTCCACTGGAAATGATCAACTTACACTAAGTTTATTGGCACTGCTTCCAAGGCGCATGCTTAGCAACTAAATTTTAATAAAACTATAGCGCTTCATACCGAATTTTTTTATTTTTAATTTATCTATATTGACAATGGTGCTCGGTCAATAGATATCGATACCGAATATATCGCCCAGCCCTGTGTCAAACTTCCCATAAAAAATAAAGTTTCCACCAAAATAGCGAAACCCTTTCTACGTTGTTTACTTAGGCTTGTATTTGACAGTAAAGTACTCAAAACAATTATATTTGATTTACTAAAGTCACACAAGTGCCAATTTCACATCTTTCACATCCATTATGGAGAGATGTCATGTCCAAAACAAAGCTTTTTCCTAAATGCAAAAACGTCAAATAAAATCTACCATTTTTGTTCTATAGTGAGAGAACTTTCATCCTTTTGATGATCATCGATTCTTTTGGGTTGTGCAGCTCAATTCACAAAATTTCTACCAAGGTTGTTATAGATTGTAAACTCGCAGACCATAACACATGTTTATTTTCCTCATTTAAAATATTAAAAATGTTTACAGATTGAAGTATTTCTATCATAACTCTGTGCCAAGTTGTTTTAAAAAATATAAACAGAAGTCAACATATACTTTCTGTGTGAATTTAGGTTTTGAGTATTTACTTCAAATAACACATCCATAACACTGGAAATGCTCTTAAGCTGAATTTTCAGTCTAAGAGATTTTTATTAGAATATTAAAGATGTTTTGTTGTTGAAATTGTAGTCTTTTTTGATTCATCAATTGTAAAAAAAATAAAAAGCCAACAGTTATAGAATAAAAACTGTTTAAAAAAAAACACAAAGGCAAAAGTAAATGAATACCTGTGGCGCTTGGTAACTCATAATTGGTAATAATTAGTCTGTGCAAAAACTGAAAATATGAGTCAAATAAAAACCTCAGGCTAACAAAATTATCTGTGTTAGGGCTGCACAATAAACTGTTTCAGCATCGATATCACCATGTGCACATGCGCAATAGTCACATCACAAAGATATGCAATGTCCAGTCTGAATTATGCCTCATTACTAGCAGCAACTTTGTAGCTGTCTGTCGCTCTGGGTGGCAACCTACTGCAAACGCAGGTCTGTGTAGGTCTACAGCCACTGAGCAAGCTGAGAGAGGATCACATGAGCTCTATTGGTGCTCCTATTGGCTGTCGCTCAAGAAAAATTGCTCTTCATTTGCATAAAGTTATAGGATTTTCAACTTTGTCGCGTCGACTGACACGCCCATCTCGTCCTCAACGATTGCTGTCACTCGCGTACACGGAGGGCGCCAGAAGTCGTTCAATAAACGGTCGCTTGTTGCTTTGGTGCCACGAGTCACTCGTAGTGTGTATGAGGCTTTATAGTTGACAAGGAGCTACAGAATTGTATTTAATCACTGTATTTATATGAAATTTATATGATTTATGCAAAACCAGCTTTTCTTGCTAAGACATTTTGTCTTGTTTCCAGTCCAAATGTCTACATTATTTTACTCCCCCGACTGGCAATTTTCTCTTATTTCTTCTGACGGTGAAAACTAAGCAATCTTTTTTTACTTGGTCTAAAAATTGTTTGGAATAGAAACAAAACAAGACAATAATTCTTTTTATTGCATTTTGATTATTCAATTTCTGCACCCGAATACTGTTAGACCCCCTCCAAAAAAAACAGCAAACTGTATTCATACCACAATATTTAATCACAGAAAAATAAAAGATCGCAATATCAGATCTTTCCAATATTGTGCAGCCCTAATGTGTATGTACAGTGCTCAGCATATAATCTGTGACTTATGAAATGAAAAGACTGGTCAGTGTAAAAAAAAAAAAAAAAAACGATTATTATTTACAACATTGTTACATTTAACCCACAGTCTCTGCAAATAGTACTAGAGGTATTCATTTCGTTTTGCCTGTATGTTTTTTTTTTTTAATTGAACACCAACCTGTAAGTGTCGGTAGCTGCTGACTGACCGACCTACTGTTTTAGAAAACAGCAGACCTTGGTTTCAGTGAAAATCAATCTGTGACCCGTTTGCCGAAATTGTGTTCTGACAACATTCTGAGGTTGATTTTATGGCAAGTGTTTTCCTTAAGGCAGCTTCATGCCAGATAAAACACAGTGCTCAAATGTAATGCTGCATTAATAGCCAGGCATAACTGAGCATCTGTAATGGCTGAGTGAATATATTTATACCGCCTCTGAGCAGCAATAAAACGTGTGCATAAACACAGCTAACTGTCACTTCAGATGTGCTGTTGTGCCACCTGTGCGGTGTAAATTTGGCATTAAAAACAAAACAAAAAAAACACCTCAATCACAAATCTGACAAGTCAGCATAAAAAGAAGCAACAAAGCATAAAAACATTAACAAATCAACAATGTGATGCAGATGTAGCATTCAGGTAAAGATTTTACTTACTTACTTTGAATATTCAGTCTGAACTAGCATGTAGTATGAGTTTAAAACAACATTAGCACTCTTTAAGTGACTGTGAACAATGTTGTATGTTGATCGCCATTGGTTGCTAATATAATTTCCCTATTTAGAATTTGCAAACAATACTTATCTGAAAATAAATCAATAAGAGGAAACTCTGAATGTGCGAATATAAAACCAACTTCACCTCAATTATTCAATTGTGGGAAATTCAACAATACCAAATCTCCGTGCCATATTTGACAACACTTCTGTTTATCCCAAATATCAACTGAAGCAGGTGGCTTTCTAATAAATAGATGAAATCTAATAAATGGCTGCATGTACAGCCAGACATGAAATAATACAAGCACTCAAATATAACCAAATGCTACTACAGTAAATCTATAAACCCAACGGAATGCATTGTGTGTCTCTTGTTATTGTTTTCTGCTCACCATGTGAACAGAAACAGTCTGACATCAATACACACAGCCCCAAACACAACACACTAAACTCAGCACAACAATCCAGCGGCGATCGAGAGATTTCCACCGGCTTATTAAACATGCAGATAGCCGTAAAACGTGACACGACGCACACTCCGTGAGCACGAAAACACTGGGATTGGCTTGAAATGACTAGGTATACCCTCTTTCGCACTGCCAGGGGCACTTTTGTCCTACAAAACGGCGCTCGGTTGAGTTTTATCGGTAATTTCCTAATGATAAGGGAATCCCAAGCACGCTGCAATACAGTAACACGCCTCGCATTCACAGTGTAACGCAACACAACATGTCAGAACGGCCCATAAACCCACCACTCTCCAGGTCCAAGTGCACAGATACGAGCCCCCTACGCTATGCTACCAGGCTAACACAGTTATTGCAATTATTATAGCAAATGTAAAATGTGCACTCTAAAGGAGAACCCAGATTTACCGTATTCTTTTCATCGGACGTTTCTAACAACGCGTCCTCTCGATGAAGACTCCAGTAATCCACAGTGTTTGGCTTTGATTTGTATCCAGTGTTAACGCTGTTTGCGGGTCTGTCCAGGCTCCGTGGGGTCTGTAGTGGATTTGAAGCCGGAATCCTCCCTCTTGCTCTCACTCTCTCTCGCTTGCTTGTGATGAGCGAGCGCGAATGATTCATTAAGCTGAACCGACTCTTTTTGATGATTCTGGGGAACCGACTCCAAAAGCGTTTGGAAAACACGGAGAGCTTGACATATTTTTATCGTTCCTAAACTTTTTATCAGCATATTTTGTTCATATGCTGCCCTATTTTAAAGTTTTCTTATCAAAATTTAAAAAGATAAAGTCATCCATAAAGTGAAAAATTACTCCCCACTTTCCAATGATTCCAATTGGAAATACTACTAATAATTTTACTAATTCCTACTGGAAAATCAAGCTAATACCAGCTCAAACTGTGTTTTGGAACATGGTAGCTATTAACTGGTAGCTGGAGGTAACTGGTGAGAACACCAAATTCCAGTTTATGTTGGTAATTGCATGGTTTTCAATTGTAAATTTAGTCATCTATTTTCATTAGTAGATTTAATGCTTTGTTGATGAATATTTTATATATGGTTCAACAGCTTCCAGGTGTATTATATGTCCTTAGCCAAGAAATGATGCAAAGACATTCTAGTGGTAATTTTGCGTTACATCAATAAACATTCTTAATTAAAAGATGCATTTAAAAAAAATTACATTACTTGAATAACATTAATTACATTACTTCAATGTAAGTAAAGTAAGAAGTTGTAGTTCAAGTATTTATACTATTTACAATACTAATTAAACTATTTACAGTAACTGGTTCTGTTAAAAATTCCTGTTTTAACTTATTATTAATGTCTTGATTTTTTTCCTGCTCTGGCCTAACAAGAACAACAACTACAAGACAAAGTTATAATACATATATATTCCACACTTCATGTAGGGCTCTATATACAATAAACAACAGTACATATGTGACATGGGGGAGCATATCAAGTAAAAGCACCAAAAGCAACATGTATATGCCATTTAAACAAATACAACCAATTTAAACTCACTCTAAAACCTAACAGTCTGTAACTGAATATGTTGAAACCCCGTTTTCTAGAAAAATGACTCAAAAGAATTGGTGAGTCGATTCGTTTGAAAGGAACGGGCAGAACGAATCGATTCGATAAACGAATCGCGCTTACCAATGCTGCTGCAGTTCTGAATCGGTCACACCAATATGGCTGACTCGACCTGAGGCTAAAATATTAACTAGGCAATAATAAATTTGTTGACATAATAAAATAACCTGTGCAACAAAAAATATATAGACATATTATAAACACTGAATTGTGGATTCATTTTCAAATTAATTTGGGAATGTTTCCATCAAAAGGAAAACCAATTGTGTTCCTTCACATTACATTATGGCTGTACCTGTCAGCATTACCTCATATTGTGTTCTTTGAAATTCAGTGTTCTTTTATTTTGCATCTCAATTATACAAATGAATTCTAATGCTATGCAGCAGCTCTGAATGCACTGATCTGTGCTGTGCGCCTACACACACACACTCCAGGGACGCTGGGACAGGATGGATGTGTGCAGGCTTTGTCTTTCAGACACATCCCAAAATTCCTTCCAGTGACGTGTAACAGTGAGATGTGTGACCCCGGGGTCACAGTTCTGCACATCAGCCAATCACTGCTCTCTGCAGGGGTGGCAGATATCCAGCCAAGGGCCCCTTAGCAAACACCTCCACAGCCACTCCATGTTTATTAAGTCACATTTATTTGAATATTTGCATTTTTTTAAATCACATTTTAATTTATTATAGGTGAATTGAATAAGCTAAATTGGCCATAGTGTATGTGTGTGATTGAGTGTGTGTGGATGTTTCCCTGTGATGGGTTGCAGCTGGAAGGGCATCCGCTGCATAAAACATATGCTGGATAAGCTGGTGTTTCATACCGCTGTGGCGGCCCCGGATTAATAAAGGGAATAATTCGAAAAGAAAATTAATCAATGAATGAATTATTTATACAATAAATAATAAATCCATATAGTTAGTTTCAATATCAGTACACAATATAAATGTATATACTTATTTATTTTATTTTTCTGTAAACAAAAATGTTAATTTGAATTGTGTTTAACAGTTAATAAAGTAATGTCATAATGCAAACAAATGTGAAAAAGTGCTTTATTCTTATTTATGTTTTAAATAATTTCAAAGTATGACCCAGACATTTCTACATGAGATCCCGCACAAACATATCTAATATGAAATAAATATAAAGTGCTCAGTATAAATGAGAATGCCCCTCACATATCTTATATTTCCTATAGCGTGTTTTACCTTAATATATTTGTGCATATACTGTACATTAGATTAGTCAGTACCAAAGCCAAATCTGAAACTGATCTAAAAACAATATAAATTAGTAAACTCAAATCAACATGTTGTGGAAAAAATCTATTAAAATTTCAATAAAGGAAAAAAATAAGTGAAACATGACAAAATATAAAGCTTTGTTGAATTTGTTTGTTTAAGTTTAAATGTATTTCATTCTATTGCTAAAGATGTTAGATGACCAAACTCTTGTTTTAATGGATATAACTGTTTAATAAAAATTTTTTGTTTAAATACACTACAAATTATTGGTTATATTCATTGACAAATGGATAAAAACGTTAATTATCAAAAGGTGGTATACTCACTTATGCTGAGCACTGTAGATCCATACAATAACAAAAAGCCCAGATACTAGATTTATGCATGTATTGTGAATGATCTTTTCACTTTACAGTAATATACATCCAGTGCTCAGCATAATTGAGTACAGCCCATTTTGAAAATGAATATTTTTATCCATTTCTCAGTGAATATAGGCAATGTATTTTGGTGCATTTGAACAAAACAGGTTTATTAAACAGATATATTTATTAAAATAATATTTTAGTCGCCAAACATATTTACAAATTGAAAGATAATACAATTAAAATCAAGCAAAATATTAAAAAATATTGCAACCTACAAAATTTCAACTAAAAATTTACATTGGTTTTGCTTTTCTTGATTTGTCCTATATTTTAACATATAAATTTGGGTGTGCTAGTTTTTGCACCGTTCTCGTAAGTTGTTTTGTTAGATACACTCCAGATTTGGCTTCAGTACTGACTAATCTAATGTATATGCACAAATATAATACCGTATAGCTTCCTACTAAAATATGAATTTAAAAGATAGATTTGTGAGGGATTGACTTATATATGCTAAACTCTGTATACATGTTCACACTTTATTTTGGGGCCAAATACATCCAAGATGTTTCTGCCAATAAATTCAGCAAGAAAGTTTCCCTCAAAACATATGAAATAAACACAGAGACGATATAAAAACCCAGACAGTATTTTCTATTAAAGAAGATTTCACACAATGATACGAGCCACTCCAAAAACAGAGCAAGGACTGACAGAGTGTTACACAATCTCTTCATTATGGCTGCAGTCCATCCTCAGGCAGAGCTGCAGTTTGGACCTCACTTCCCTTTGATCCACTGCTTTTCAGGAAATTGTGTACAAGGCAACTCCTTTCGGTTTAAAAATATATTCCAAAGGACTGAAATATATTATATTCATTCAGAATTATATAATAAACTGTTATTTATGTTTTATACTTAAGACTATACAGACATATACTTCCAAAGAAATAAATGAGATCTAAGCAATCATATTCCCAAAGTGGAATATGTACTTCAAGAACATAGCAGTTGTGTTTTTCCTGTAACAAACAGCCTTGTAGTATTAGGTTCACTCCCTTAACTAATATGAATCATTATTTACAACCTATACTTCTTCTGTTGAACACAAAAGAAGATATTTTGAAAAATGTTGGAAACCGGTAACCATTGACAATCCTAGTAGGAAAAACAAATACTATGGTGGTCAATGGCTACATTTTTCGAAATATCTTCTTTTGTGTTCACCAGAAGAAATAAACTCCCGAAGGATTAGAAGCACTTGTGGATAGAAAGTCATTTGTTTTTACATTTGAGTGAACTATTCCTTTAATTCAGCTACAGAATGTATAAAACATATTAATATAACATTAATATAATATAACAACAACATTTTAATATAAGGCTGTGCATTTTGCATTAAATATTTACAAAATAAACCCCTCTTTTAATTTCATTTTCTGAGAAACAAATAATAGAGTTAAATTAAGGGTCTACTGAAATATCCTTGCCCTAAATAGAGACCTGAGAAACTACTTTATTACTGCAAATCCTGACGCACCTGCATTTGTGAAGCTGAGACCTCAAAGACTTGACTTTAAGTCTGTTTGTCTGTTTAATCAACTCTCCAGATGGCGATTCTGCCTTCAAGTTTCGCCGAGCCACTGAGGACGTATCGGTCCTCAACTGAGAAGAGCACTTGAACACTGTCTTCATGAGCCTCCAGCTCCTTCTCCACCTCCAAACTCTCAGAGTCCAACACCAAGATCTTCCCCACAACTTTACTGAGGCCTGAACCACCACCACAACCAACCCAGACCTAGAAAAAGAGGAGATTCTTAGTGATAATCAAAAAAAAAAAAAAAACACCATACAGTATAATACTCTCATATTATCTCATGTGAATTTACATAGATTAGATTCTCAGACAAACAAACGCTATCTTTACATCTTATTTTAAGATGTTTTCTTTCATCTTTTCAAATACTTTTCATTCTCATACTTTATTTCAGTAATATTTGTGCATCACACTGAGCAGTCCTGCAAAACTTATGTAGAGCATGAAGAAACTGATAAAAAAAAGTCGTCATAAGAGACACATTTTAAAGTTCAAGAAGACTAGTTAAAGGGACACGTAGTTTACCACAAAAATGAAAATGTGCTTTTAAATCACCCTCAAACCTTTATAGATTTCCTCCTTCTGTAAAACAAAAAGAAGATATTTTAAAGGAAGCTGAAAACCTGTAACCATTGACATCCATTGTGTTCAGCAGAAGAATGAAAGTCGAACGTGTTTGAAACAAGCCAAGAGAGAATAAATGATGACAGGATTTTCATTTTTCTCTTTAAGATGTTGGGGGTAAGTAAAAGTTTTTATTTCTAAAAAACATTATCATTAGGTGGCGTAGTGGTTACCGCTGTTGCCTCACAGCAAGAAAGTCACTGGTTCGAGCCTCAGCTGGGCCAGTTGGCACTTCTGCGTGGACTTTGCATGTTCTCCCGTGTTGGCGTGGGGTTACTTCTGGGTGCTCCGATTTCCCCCATAAGTACAAAGACAAAAATTGTCCATAGTGTATGTGTGTAAATGAGAGTGTATGGGTGTTTCCCAATGATGGGTTGCAGCTGGAAGGGCGTCCGCTGCGTAAAACATATGCTGGATAAGTTGGCGGTTCATTCCGCTGTGGCAACCCCTGATTGATAAAGGGACTAAGCCTTTTAATTCTATATGATTTTCAAAATGTTAAAGACCACAAAAATGAGGACAAAAAAGTCCTAGAATTTCACCTTTTGGCTTGTATTATGTGCATTCCTGCCAACACTGGGATGTGAAAATAAGGGATAAGGCCTCACAGCAGGCACACAACATCACAAGACGTTAATATTAGGTTAGATTTAGGCTGTGATGTCAGATGACCAATTCAATGTCTAGCTAGCGTATAAGGACAACATTATTTTGACATCCGATAACGACATTGATATTTAGTAGATTTGAGGTTGTTTTGTAAAGTGACCAAAACCAACGTTGAGTCAACATCTTAAACCAACGTCGAACTGATGTCAAATACTGACATTTATTTGTCAGATTTGGCAACCAAAATCCAATGTCTGATAGACATTATAGTGGTAACGTCCACACAACGTCAAGCTGTAACTTTATTATATGTTGATTGATACTTGGTTGATTTTAGGTTGGATGTTGGACATTGACGTCGGCCTGGCGTTGGATTCTGACATCAACCTGATTTTCATTTCCAAACAAAATGCAAAGTCCACATGATGTTGGGGTACAACGTCAATATGACATGTTCTTAAAGTTCGGATTTGGTACTTTAAGAATACTTCTTTTAGTATTATCAGATCCTTAATATTTTTGTTGGAAACTGTTTTGTTTAAAAAGATTCTCTGAAAAACAGAAATGTTAATAGAACAAAAAAATTAGGAGGAAATATAATGCAAACTTAGAAGCTTTGACCAAAATAATGATAAAAATGTGTCCTACAGAAGGAGCAGAAAAGCTCCAATCAATGTGCTGCATATCCAGAATTTTACTATGAGCCATATGTTTTCTGTTGTAATGATGCTTTTTAATTCAATTATTTAACATGATAGCTAACATAAAAATGACATGCTCAGAGTTAGACATGCACATTATTGCATTTTGGCATCACTACCTGAAAATGTATTCATTTTTATTTAAGATTTATTAATGAATTCTTGCAAACGGTTCTCGTATGACCAGAGGTCTGATTTATAAAATTTGTGAACGTCCTAAAAGTGAACGCACACTCATCATGGCTCATATGACTTAAAGTGGTTCATTTAAGTTAGAGATTAATTAGAGCTGTGCACATTCTCCCATCAAATAATTTTGTTTATAGATTGCACCTTTTGCTTAGGAAGCACACACATGTTTTGCCATTTCCATGTTTATAAATGAAACCCCAGGTTACTGATGTACATATAAACTAGGAAAACAGATTATTTCAATAATAACCATATGTTGATTCATCAACATATTACAGTGTGTATCTTTTTGTTTAATACTGTAAAGCTGCTTTAAAACAATCTCTGAAGTGCTATAAAACTAAATGTGACTTGATTTGACTGGAGCTCCAGCCTGAGTTACCTGCTTCTTCACTTTGATCATACAGGTGACTCCTTTGCAGTTTGGAAGTGTGAGGCGTTTGGGTGGTTTGACAGGGTCATTAAAGTCCCATATGCAGAGCTCTGTGGAGTCTGTGAAACTCGTCCAGATCTGTTGTCTCTAAAAAACACAAAATCAAAAGCCCGAGATCATTGGTTATATCTGAGCACATTATAATTTCATGCAGCTCACACCATTTAGTGGCATGGCTGACCTCTCTGACTGTCTGGGTGTCAGATGTGTTTGTGCAGACAGCATGAAACCGCGGAGGAAAAACTACCTCACCATAAAACAACAAAAAAGATGAAACAAGACTAATATGCAGAGACATCATGAATTTTGATCTTTTAGTATAATAAATATTGACACAAACCTCTGGAAACAGTGTGACTCGGTTGAAGAAATTGGCTGTAGCTTTCATTTTGTCTGGGAGACAAATTTTCCAAAGCTGATCTCCATTAGGCTTCAGCTTCATTATACAGTCCCTGGCACCTTCACACACAATTAAAAAAGTATAAATTCAGATTGTTAAATATTCTTTAAATACAAGGCTAATTTCATAGCCATATAAATAAATAAATAAATAAATAAAAACTTTCTAGTTAGCAACAGCGCTTGATTTGTTAAGCTGATGACAACTCACCACACCATAAGGCTCCATTGTGAACCTGAATGGACTGCAGTCTGTCACAGGACAGATGAAACTGCCTCCTCACTTTAAGAGATGGGACATCCCAAACAATCACAGTGCCATCTGCACTACAGGAGTACACCTGCGCTCGGCTTGGAGAGAACATCAAAACAACATTTCTTAATATTCACAACCACAGCTGACAAATCTGGAGAAAATATGATAAACAATGCTGCCACCTGCTGGTAATTTTTTTTATTTCACTACTGTATTTTCAGGTAGTATTTGTAGAATCTATCTATCTATCTATCTATCTATCTATCTATCTATCTATCTATCTATCTATCTATCTATCTATCTATCTATCGGTCTGTCGGTCGGTCGGTCGGTCGGTCGGTCGGCCTGTCTGCCTGCCTATCTATCTATCTATCTATCTATCTATCTATCTATCTATCTATCTATCTGTCCGTCCGTCGGTCGGTCGGTCGGTCGGTCGGTCGGTCGGTCGGTCGGCCTGTCTGTCTGTCTGTCTGCCTGCCTGCCTGCCTGCCTATCTATCTATCTATCTATCTATCTATCTATCTGTCTGTCTGTCTGTCTGTCTGTCTGTCTGTCTGTCTGTCTGTCTGTCTGTCTGTCTGTCTGTCTGTCTGTCTGTCTGTCTGTCTGTCTGTCTGTCTGTCTGTCGGTCGGTCGGTCGGTCGGTCGGTCGGTCGGTCGGTCGGTCGGTCGGTCGGTCGGTCGGTCGGTCGGTCGGTCGGTCGGTCGGTCGGTCGGTCAGCCTGTCGGTCGGTCGGTCGGTCGGTCGGTCGGTCTGTCTGTCTGTCTGTCTGTCTGTCTGTCTGTCTGTCTGTCTGTCTGTCTATCTATCTATCTATCTATCTATCTATCTATCTATCTGTCTGTCTATCTGTCTGTCTATCTGTCTGTAAAAAATACTATAATATATCATTTATAATCCTAATTTCAAATAAATGTATATTATTGTATAATAATATTTTAATTTTTATTTAATAATAATTAGATATTAAGCTAAAAATATAAAAAGCTTTAACATATTATGTTTTGTTTTGTTTATTATGATATAAAGTATTATATACAGTATAATACTTTAAATTATAATAAACAAAACAATAATATGCAATTATTACTTTTTATATAATAAACAAAAAATTCTACATTAAAATATATTTAAAAAAGTTATATATTACAGTTATATATTACAGTCGCTTTGGTACATTTCTCACATCAGAATTGAAATTTGCAAAACAGGAAGTACATTTCTCAAAACAGCGCGTACAAATAGCAAAACACCATGGATTATCTGCAAAACCCAGTCTTCTGCTTAAAATACTTATTTCATCTCTCAAAACTACATTCTGTGTCAATGACCATGTCAGTGGCATCAGAATTAAAAGTCCTTGAGTCACTGTGTACGGATAAGACAGTCAAATGACTTAGTCATGTTGTCAATATAACAGTATACTCTAGAGGGGATTTTTTATTTATTTTTTTGCTCTTTGTACTGTAATTTGTAGGCAGATCATGTCATTGTGATACAGAAAGGAAAAGACAGCACTGCATAGCACAAAGAAAAAAAAAAGGTAGAAATGTGAACATAGGAATCTCCTTTGCGATGCACCTTCATTAGAAAAAGTCAAAATTCACCTGGGAGAAATGTACCAATTTTATACTGATTTAGCAAAAAATATCTACTGAAAATGTATAGAAAAATGCATTATGACAAAATATTACAGTTTTTCTCAGTAGCTTTGGTGCATTTCTCACAACACTATTTACAATTTGCACAACAGTTAATGCATTTCTCAAAACAATTAGCCATTTGTGCACATCATAGTAGCAGTTTCTCAGTCCTTCCAACAAATTGCAAATGCTTTTGGACATGCATCAATTGCTTTCATACAACTCTCTGCTGTTTTATTACATTTATTACATTTACATTATCATTTGCTTACGTCATGTCAGTCAAAATGAACAAAACCTATAAATGCTGAATAGTCATTCCATATAAAACTGTCCTCATTCCATAAAAAACTAATTGTCCTCATTTCATTACTTGAGTCATTACATACAAAAACGTTGAACTAGTTGTCAAAATCTGTCTAGCACATTTTATAAAACTTTTAAAATCGTATTTTTCCTAAAAAAGTCTTCTAAATCGAACATATTCATGAATGATTTATAGCCTGTGTATGTTGTAGGTTCAGGTTCAATATGTACTGCAATATTGTTTACAGTTGTGCACAGCTCTACCCAAAGGGAGTTTATGTTTGTTGTAAATAAGGGTGTATTTATTCTTTTGCACAATGCTGTCAATAAATTAGAATTGCAAAGAGCAAATGCAGTAAAAATGTGAAACATACATATTCAGTGTCTTGTGCTCAGATACCTCACTAAATGCAGTAATGTCTAACTTTACTGTACTTTTCAAATGGCTGTGCCAATAGTATATAGTGCTGTCTTGAGCATTTTCAGGAAGTGTCACAAAAATCTGACATTTTTTGCATTGGAAATAATTTACAGAGTAAACTGTCATAATCTTGTTAATAAACAATAGTGTCAGGACTTTTTATCTTGATGACACTGACACTTCATTGACATGAATACTTGCTTTTGAGGAATGAGATATCCATTTTTATCAACTAGGTTTTGTAGCTTGTACTAATTGTTTTGATAAATGCATTATCTGTTGGGCAAATGTAAATAGTGTTGTGAGAAATGCACCAAAGTGACTGAGAAAAACTTTAAGACAACTTGTTCAGCCATTTGCATGTTAAGACTTATGCCATGTTATGCGGGGTGAGACTATTTAGACAGAGAGCAAAATAATACATTTTGATCAACATGACATAAGCAATTAATAATGTAGGAAACATCAGAGAATTGTACATTATCATTTGCATGGATGTAAGCAATCATTTGCATCTTGTTCAAAGAAATGAGAAACTGCTTATCTGATGTGCACAATTGACACAATGATCTAAAGATTGAACAGGTAGTTCTGAGAATTTTAATTGTGATCTGCACCAAAGTGCACCAAAGTGACTGAGAAAAACTGTTTTACATTATTAATTATTAATTTATATATTTTCAATAAAAAATATGTAAAATATATTACCAAAATGTATAATATAACAATAATATAAGAATATTTATTTACTATTATTATGCTTTATTATTGGGGTTATTATTTAATCCATTAAATAATCTATCAATAATAAACAAACCTATCTCTTATATATTAATAAACTATATGTATTATAATGTAACATTATAATGTAACATAATGTACAGCTTAATTAATCCCCAGATCAGTCATTTAGCCTCAGTGAATGCAGTCACCTTGATCTGCTCTCAGGGCTTAGTTTCTCCAGGGTGAAGTCTGTTAGCTCTCCTCTGTGCTCCGTCAGCTGTTTATGACACAGCATACTGCGAGTGTTGATTATATAAATCACAGAGTCCTCCGAGCCAATCCACACCTGATCCTGGTCCAGTCCCATCATGCAGTTCTGGCCACAAACAAATAAAAGTCTACACTGTTAAATCATTCTGAGATTTAGACTTTCATTATACTCCAAAAACAGAACACAGAAAACTTCAGTGATGATTATAGACCATTTCAATGTGGTAAATTCATTGGCCCATGAACATTTCATGCTAGTTATTAAACTATTTTATAACTGTACCAAGAGGCCATTCAATCATAACTTAATATTAAAACAGCTGGCATAACATCATTTATCAATATGTGGCTCTTTTTGGATTCTTTGAAGCTCTAGATTTTAAACATGTAAAACAGGAAATACGTTGGGACCACTGTTAATTGTTTACATGCCTCAAAATGGTCTACAGGACATTAGAAAACAAAGCTGCCATAGATTTTCCGTCCACAAGGTGGAGTCATTCAGATTTGCTAAACTGTCAACAGGTAAACAATCTATTTGAAAAACAATTTATTTGAAAATCAAAATACAGAGAAACTTGGAGGACGACAAATTTTGATCAAGGACATACAAGATCTGATATTGTCTTTGACTACTTCACTGATAAAAAGATTTTGTCATGAAGTAAATACTACAGAAATAGTTCTTGAAATAGTTAGAAAAAGGTCTTAAATCATTCAGTTAAGGCAAGAATAAAAAATGAGAAAGTGAATTCTATTTTATGACTTAATTTAAGCTTGTAGTAATTAAAGTAGAACTTTTTTTTACGGTTTTACATTTATGTGTATGTGTATTTACAGTGATCCAACAGTGAAATATCAAAGTAAATAAATAAATAAAAAAAAAACCTACTCAAATATATAATACATGAAATTTACCTGAAAAAAAAACTTGTGAAAGATCTTTTTTTCAGTCTGTTATTTTCAATATGATAAAATTATTTAGTTAAATTAAACCACACTGAATTGAACTAAACTGAACTTACATTCTGAAAACTAGAATGACACAGTTTCAATTTTAATTTGCTAGAACTTCTTTGTTAAGCTGCTTTGACACAACATGGCAAAAGCACTACAGAAATAAAAATGTGACATCTCACCAGTCGAGAATCTCCTAAATGAATGCAGTTTTGCTTTAGCGACCAACTGGCAGCATCGAACACAACTACTTTTCCACAGCCGAGACCACACCACAGCTTTGGGTTCACATCCACATCACTGTCAGGGAACGTTAGCTGGCCTAAAAGGAGTAAAAAAAAACTGTTATCTAAAAATAAATGTGCCAGGAGTTTTCATACACTGTAGAAATGCTGGGTTCCACACAATCGATTTGTGTTGAAGGAATTAAGTTAATTAGTTAACTTATTAGTTGTTTTCAAATTTAAGTGGATTTAACATAAAATAAATAAGCAAATGTCATTTTTTTTGAGTGTAGCTATAAAATACAGGTGTCAAACTCAGTTCCTGGAGGGCCACAGCTCTGCACAGTTTAGCTTCAACCCTAATTAAACACACATGATCACAAATTGAGTTCTTCAGGCTTGTTTTAAACCTCCAGGGTTGAAGCAGGGTTGGAACTAAACTGTGCAGGGCTGTGGCCCTCCAGGAACTGAGTTTGACATCCCTGTTATAGTGAAAAGTCTTTTTTTTTGAAGAAGAAGAAGAAGAAGAACATTTTAATGATAAAAAAAAAAAAAAACTTTTTTTGAAATGAAAATATTCCATTGATGTTAAAGGTACTTCATGGAGGCTTCAATGCCAATACATGCCTTTTTTATAGAGTGCTAAAACACTTTTAACACCTTCACACATTTTAGAAGCTCTTTACAAACAACTAACACAAAATAACTAAGATATGATTTTCTTACACGACAAAACATACAAGGGCACAGACATGAGTATTTTTTAGCATCTGAGAAACAGTGAAGTGTTTATAAAGTGTGTAAAGGAGTCAATAAAAAAGGAAAACATTTGCTTGAGCATTCTGTACAATTTATGGACCCCTCTTGTGACATCATGTTCTGTTTTTGGTTCATTTGGATGTCTTTGATCAATGTTGCCCTGATATTTAATTTGATCCGCACCAGAATATTTGGCGCGCACTTGGGTCTGGATACCAGCGTTCACACTTATTCAAACGAACACACTAACTAATTGAATCTGTCCTTAAAGGCATAGTTCACCCAAAAATTACAATTCAGCCACCTTTTCCTCTTCCTCCACTAGTTCCAAACGCATTTGAGATTCTTCTGTTCAACCCCAAAAAAAAATACTCTGAAGAATACCGGTAAGCATTGACTTCCATAGTTTACTATAGTCGCTCCTATAGATTGTAATGACTTTGGTTTCCAACATTGTTCAAAACATCTTCTTTTGTGTTTAACAAAAAAATTAAGCTAATATTTAAATGCTTTAATTTTTTTTACCAGTAAATCTTATACACACAGTGTTCTATTCTACATACTGTAGTCTATATATATTTCTGCAATAAAATGTGCTCAACATTTTCTGCTTCTGTAGGGGTTTTCTAAAATTGGGATCCAAATCAACCATTTTCTTTATATAAAACAACATTTTGTAACATGTAAGCAAGTGTACCATATACTAATGCAATTATGCAATTAAACACTATGCACACAATAAGCAGGCATTGTAATATTCCTTGAGTACATAATCTAATTTAATTTAACCTACATCCTCCTAGTTAAGGCTGGTGAATGTGACAGACCATTTAGATCAAAACTCCTCACTGCTCCACTTGTTCCTGCTCAACAGTTTCCTAAATACTAATTAGATAATTGAGCAGCATTTCTTTTATTTAATCATGTGACCTTGGCAGAACATACAAATCAGCCAAGAATTGTACATACATTTACATTACACAAATGGCTAATTCAACAAAACAATATATTAAGCTTGGTATTGACCGTTCATACAGGATGACTCCAGGTCATTATAGTAACATGATTATACTTTTTTTTTGTCTTGGAGGTCTCTAACAATAGGTTTACATCAATCCAAGGTCAAAAACTCATTTTGTTTCATAATATGCATTGCAACATCAGCTGTTTTATCATACTGTCTGAATTCGATTAAAGTCCTGTCTTTCTATTTAATAGACCAACTCCAGCCTGTCAAAATCTTTCAACCGACACAAAAACAACCTTCTTTTTCTTCTCCTTTTTGTTGTGTAACTAAATTTAGTTAGAAGTCATTCTGGTGCCGCAATAAATTTGTGCAACTCAAAAACACACAAATGAATGCACGTTGCTGAAAAAGCTAAAACTAAAAAAGTTTTGAAAAGTTGGAAATTTACTAAATATCTCCATAGAACATGATATTTACTTAATATTCTGATGATTTTTTGGTATAAAAGAAAAATGGTAACACTTTACAATAAGGTTGTATTAGTTAATGGTAGTTAATGCATTTACTAACATGAACAAATACTGCAATAAATGTATTGCTTATTGTTTGTTCATGTTAAACCCCGGTCAGATCACACAATTCCTTCATGATCAGTCATCTGGTGACATCTTCGATGAGCGTTTTTCCCAAAGCAGTCAAAATATTTTATTAATTTCAATGTTTTTTTTTTAATCTTATGTCAATCTCAATAAACACTGATGCTTGCTGACAATTAGGCTACATTATTTAAGGGCAGGCGACCCAGTGGTGCAGTAGGTAGAGCTGTCACCTCACAGCAAGAAGGTCGCTGGTTCGAGCCTCGGCTGGGTCAGTTGGTGTTTCTGTGTGGAGTTTGCATGTTCTCCCTGCGTTCGTGTGGGTTTCCTCTGGGTGCTCCAGTTTCCCCCACAGTCCAAAGACATGCAGTACAGGTGAATTGGGTAGGCTAAATTGTCCGTAGTGTATGAGTGTGAATGTTTAAAAAATTGCAAATATATAACAAAGGTTTGTGATAAAACAATTACAGTGCATTAATTGTGATACAACAATTAAAGCATTAATTAAATCCTTTTCCACGGAGTGAATCAAATCATCCACCCACACAGTTGAGTAGTGGATGGGCACAAACAAAAATATAATTTGCATATTTTTCTTGAAAAAAAATATTTTTTTAAACTAATTTTGCTTGGTATAATTTGTATCTTAATTTTAATGTATTTTTTCTTGGTCACTTATCTACTAGATAAACAAGAATAACAAATAACCAGTCCACTATATGCGTCAGCACCAAAATACAAACTGGTTTGTTAAAAAAAAAAATCTAGCCTAAATAAAATTAAAGTGAAATTTTCAGTTTCAGATAAACTGTTTTCATTTTTAATGACAAAATCATTCATTGCCGGTCAGTTTAAATTTAATTAATCAAGTAATTTGAATAAGCAAGACAGGCTTTTACAATGTACTGTATTAGCAACACTGAACGTGTTTTCAGAGTACCTTGGAAGAATAAACTCGGTTGGAAGGGTGAGAGAACTCCAAAACTTATTGTGAGAATGGAAATGTCTGCATGTTTGTGCCAGTCTGTTAGATAAAATTGCTTAAAACACTTAAATATTTTTGAGAATGTACTTAAAGTTTGCATAACCAATGACTGATCGTATCCACCCGTGACCCACTTATAAGTAAATATGCAGCCTATTTTTTGATTACCAGCCCCACGAATTAACAGCAGCACCTGTGGATGTAGCTGAGAAAATATGTGCTTCTATTGTCCAGTGTCACCCACATGACGGAACTCGTCGTGAAGATTGGGGAAAAAAATTAAACATGCTAGACTTTCTGCGATTGTGTCGTGAGGCGTCGCAGACATGGTATCAATTGTCGTGACCTATTCCTACGCGCTAAGAAAAGATTGAATCTTGTGTCACAATGCCAGTTGTTGTTTACAACTCCGAACAACACCTTACGTCATGGAAATCGTGCCAAAATCATGCCAAAATCATGTGATTCAACTAGGGCTTTAGTTAACGTTAAAGAAAAATACAGTTGTTTACTGTTAGTTCACGTTAACTCATGGTGCATTAACTAATGTTAACAAGCATGAATTTGGATGCTAATAATGCATTAGTAAATGTTGAACTATAATTAATGAAGGCTGTACAAGTATTGCTCATAATTAGATAATTTTAGTAAATACATGAACTATCAAAAACCAATGAAACCTTATTGTAAAGTGTGACCAGAAAAATATATGATTTTGACTCTGTATTTTTGAATATTGCCAATAATATACCCTTGCAGCATAAGACTGATTTAAAATATAACAGAGATGCTTTAACATCATAAATAACTAAAGCACTAAATGTGCAGACCTGGAGAGTAGAACAAGACATCGACAGACTGAGGATTCATCATGTTCTGGGATGGATTGATCTTGTGTTTCAGTGTCCATGCTGTGTCTCTGGGGATGATCACGGGGACTGTGGAAATAAAAGACTTTAATACAGCAGCCTTGTCTTCATCTTTTAGTAATAGAGAGTCTGATGCATTTAGACTCAAACACACCTTCTTGTCGTAGCTTTTCATGATAGGCCAGTTTGGAGGCAGCGCAGACACTCTTCTGTGTCTGCAAACAGCCCACCACAGCATCCATAAGCAGGACGTTGGTCAAAGCCTGCTGCACATACTGGGGATCCTAATAAGTTGTACAAGTCACAGGATACATGCTTAAACAATTTGTGCTTTTTGAAGGCTGCAATGAGAATATCTCTTCAAATATGGAAAAAGGAAAGACTCAAAACCTTAAAAGCACAATTTCTACATTAGGAAGGACAGCTGTTTGTGTGCATGTTTGACAAGGGGTAGGAAATTGAAATAAACAAATAGGAAATTGCACACACACACAAAAAAAAAACGTTGTTTTGAAACCTCTTAATATTACACACCCTAAAACCATTCAATGACCACATATTCCAGTTTTAGATGTTCAATTACCTTGTTCAAATTATTCATCAAATTATTTTAAATTCCTATATGTTTTGTTCTTGTGTGGTGTAGCAAAATATATACAGTTTGTGATTATTTAAAATGTATTATTTAAAATGCAATGAGCCCCAAGAAGGAATTTCATTGTAAACCACAGAGCTTACTGCATTTGTAAAACGATTGCCACATAATACATATAGGAACTGATCATGGTAATTACAACAGAGATGCCTGTGTTGGACATCAAAGTAAACAATGTCAGGATTAATTGCCTTGATTTGTAAGAAAGAAAGAAAAACATTTCACAATTCAGGTGAACTTTACCTTATTGTTGTCTGCCATCATTCTGCCAGCCCACATCTCCTTGACCATGAGATTCCACAGTTCACACTCAGATTTTAAATTAGCCTCGAATATCTCGTCCCTCAGGCTGTTCTTGATCTTTAATGATGAATTCCTCAAAATTCGTACAGGGGCAGAGATCTTCACTTCCTTTATTCACAGGATTCATACCGTTACTACAAGCGTAAACTTCTCAGTTTAAACAGAATATTATAGGCATGAAAACTAACAAACCTCAATGTCCCTAAACTTTGTGATGTCCACATATCCAGGAGTGCCTGTGGTCAGCAGAAAAATCCTTTTTTGAGTCATTGCAATTTTCCCAACACCATAACTGGTCTTCACAGACCTGGAAAGCTTGTAGACACACTCATTATTGTCCAGGCGTTCCAGGACCTCAGCGGGCAGAAGAACGTCTTGGGCTTCTGCTTCAGTCTCCTTCCAGAATTTGTAAAACATCCTGAATAGCTCTGGAACAATCTGCTTCTGACCACCTTCGAAAGCCAAAGAGAAATCTTGATTAGAAAACAAAGTACACTGAAAAAAATTACCTTTGTTGCTTTTTAAACTATTATTTAAAATGAGTTGAAACAACACAATACAATACACTAAAAAAGAGTTAGGACGATTCCAAGGGTCCACACCATTTAACCCACGGAGTTACTATTAAAGTTACTTATTATACTACTGATTAGTAATTATTTATTTAGGACAGTAAGGTCTGACTTTTTGGTTGGTCTGGGTTGGTTGCTTGCTTAACAGAAATAACGTCCAGTATGGAATATAAAGTCAGTAGAAAAATAATAAATATTGTGTATGACTTCCATGAGCTTGGAAGACTGCATTCATACATCTCTGCAATGACTCAAATAACTTATTAATAAAGTCATCTGGAATGGCAAAGAAAGCGTTCTTGCAGGACTCCCAGAGTTCATCAAGATTCTTTGAATTCATCTTTAATGCCTCCTCCTCCATCTTACCCCAGACATGCTCAATAATGTTCATGTCTGGTGACTGGGCTGGCCTTGACCTTCTTTGCTTTCAGGAACTTTGATGTGGAGGCTGAAGTATGATGCTATCCTTCTGAAGAATTTGCCCTCTCCTGTGGTTTGTAATGTAATGGGCAGCACAAATGTCCTGATAGCTCAGACTGTTGATGTTGCCACCCACTCTGCAGATCTCTTGCAGGCCCTCATACTGAATGTAACCCCAAACCATGATTTTTCCTTCACCAAACTTTACAACTGATTTCTGCAAGAATCTAGGGTCTATGCAGTTTCCAATCAATCACCACTATTTGTGAAGATTGGAATGCAGGTAATTACTTGTTGCTCTTACAACTGGCATTGACGACAAGACTTTAGCCATGTAGTGTACAGTATATGTAACAGACACTTTTCTACTAACACTTCATTGCTAAAGGACTCAAGAAAAAACTGCTAATCTAACTTCTATATTTTATAACTGAAATTGATAAATTGCTGCTTTTTATTGTTTTGAAGTGCTTCTTTTATCCTCGTTTTTAAAGTCAAAATTTACTCTTCTTATTTTATATACAGATGAAGTCAGAAATATTAGCCCCCATTTAACTTTTTTTCTTTGTTAAATATTTGCCAAATGATGTTTAACAGAGCAAGGAAATTTTCACAGTATGTCTGATAATATTTTTTCTTCTGGACAAAGTTATTTACTTTACTTATTTGTTTTATTTCGGCTAGAATAAAAGCAGTCAAAATTATTAGCCCTTTTAAGCTATTTTTTTTCCAAATTTTTTTTTACAGAATGCTATACAATGACTTGCCTAATTACCCTATCCTGCCTAATTAACCTAATTAACCTAGTTAAGCCTTTAAATGTAACTTTAAGTTGTATAGAAGTGTCTTGAAAAATATCTAGTAAAATATTATGTGCTTTCATCATGGCAAAGATAAAATAAATCAGCTATTAGAAATAAGTTATTAAACTATTTTGTTCAGAAATGTGTTGAAAAAAATCTTCTCTCCGTTAAACAGAAATTGGGGAAAAAATATACAGGGGGGCTAATGATTCTGACTTCAACTGTATATATAGTAGTGCTTGTCATAAACAATGTATCTGTGCACTTCATTATTTTGTAAAAATGCATTTCACTCAGAATCATTTATCAAGTACCATAACTTTCCCTGCCCCCTCAAAACAACTTTTCTTTACTCCTAGTCACATGGAATCCCTTTAGGGCAAGGATATCAGTGAGCATCTGTAGTCCATTCATTCCATTTTGTCCATTCATTGTCCTCCATTTTGGTAGCAACATCCATCTATCAACAATCCAATTAGTTCCCAAAACCACAACATCATGCGCCACTCAACATTTTTTCTAAGACCGTTTGAATCATTTCATGCCGACTTTAAGTGATTTTTGGATAAAAGAGTCTGTTAAATAAATAGAATTAGTAAATGTCAGACTCAACAAGTGCATACATTGTGCATCCCTAATGGTTAGATATACAAACAAGCAGTAGACTTACCAGCATTAAGAGCTTCAAACAGTCTCTGAATGGTGGCCACATCTCGCACAATGCCAGACTCCTGAATGCACTTCACAAACTCCTCCAGCTGCATGGGGGCTTTGGGAAGCTGGAACTTCTTCACGTGATAGTCGTACTCCATCTGCTCTCCTTTCTCTTTGCTCTTCACCTGACAAATAAGGCGTCTGAGCTCACATCTCTCCTCGGCCTGGACTCTCTCTTCTTTCTGCAGAGAATGAACCAGCATCTTCACCAGCTCTCTGGGGAAAACCCCAATGTCTGTTTTGTAGAGGTTCTGGAAGTCAGTGAGAGCGTGCAAGCGCTTTGAGTTTTGCATGTTGATAAGGCCGCGCAGGTAGAAATATCTGGCTAGCAGGGAGGAATCATCAGGCGAGACGGCTGATATGGCTTTGTTGAGCTTGAGAATCAGATCTTCAATGTAATGGTGAATGTTGAGGTGGTTTAAGGGACGAGGGAAAAAAGGAAGCTGGAAGATCTTGACTGGCCTGGTTGGAGTATTCAGAGCTTTTGGGATAAATGTTTTGAATGGATAATCAGCGACATAAATATATTGATAATCTGTGTTTCAATACTGAGCTTTGCAGATGCATTAGAGTGCTGTAGATCTCTTACGCATTTCAGGAGTGGTCGTTGGAGACACCTGTTTATCGTCTTGGTTAAAGAAGTTTGTGCGATGGCCATTCTTAGACGAACTCCGTCTCATTTCTTGTATAGTGGGTCTGCGAGAGGAATCCACCGAATTTCTGTATCTATATGAAGAATTTACAACAACAAAAAGTAATTTAAATGTTTTTTTGTTTTTTTGTATTAAATAAAAATTGGAGTTCTTCAAATTTTAATATAGGAACTTTTTTTTAGGTTAGTGAGTTTTTGTTTTAGGATTTCAATATATTTTTTAAATATATACATTTATTTAATAAAATATTAAAGAGACTACTTCATTAGTTGTTGTTGGTTCTGTAGATTTAAGAATAATAATTCACCTATACATGTGGTATAGATGAATTGGGTAAGCTAAATTGCCTGTAGTGTATGTGTGTGAATGAGTGTGTATGGATGTTTCCCAGTGATGGGTTGCAGCTGGAAGGGCATCCACTGCGGAAAACATATGCTGAATAAGTTGCCAGTTCATTCTGTGGTGGCAACCCCAAATTAAAAGGGACTAAGCCGAAAAGAAAATGAATGAATGAAACATTAATAGTTTCTTCATCAATATCCAATCTGGAGACATTTACAAACCCCCATGCTGATGAGGAAGAGTCATAAAACTTTCCCTTGGAAAGTTAGCTTTCTTATTGGTATGCTTGTCACAGTAATCAATATATTGACTTATTGAATAACAATGGATGTGACCTCACTCATTTTATATACGCTCACTGGTCACTTTATTAGGTACACCTGTCTAACTGCTCATTAATGCAAATTTCTAATCAGTCAATCACATGGCAGCAACTCAATGCATTGCACATAGACATAGTCAAGACGATCTGCTGCAGTTCAAACCAGACATCAGAATGGAGAAGAAAGGTGATTTAAGTGTCTTTAAATATGGCATGGTTGTTGGTGCCACACAGGCTGGTCTGAGTATTTCAGAAACTGCTGATCAACTGGGATTTTCACGTACAACCATGTCTAGGGTTTACAAGGAATGGGAAATTATCCAGTGAGCGGTAGTTCTGTGGGCACAAATGCCTTGTTGATGCCAGAGGTCAGAGGAGAATGACCAGACTGGTTTAAGCTGATAGAAAGACAACAGTAACTAAAATAACCACTCGTTACAACCGAGGTATGCAGAAGAGCATCTTTGAATGTACAACACATCCAACCTTGAGGCGGTTGGGCTACAGCAGCAGAAGACCATACTTTGTTCCCCTCCTGTCAGCTAAGAACAGGAAACTGAGGCTACAATTCGCTCAGGCTCACCAAAATTGGACAACAGAAGATAGGAAAAACATTGACTGGTCTGATGAGTCTTGATTTCTGCTGCAATATTCAAATGGTAGAGTCAGAATTTGGCGTCAACAACATGAAAGCATAGATTTATCTTGCCTTGTATCAATGGTTCAGGCTTCTGGAGGTGTAATAGTGTGGAGGATATTTTATTGCCACACTTTGGGCCCATTAGTACCAACTGAGCATCATGTCAATGCCACAGCCTACCTGAGTATTGTTGCTGACCATGTCCATCCCTTTATGACCACAGTGTACCCATCTTCTGAAGGCTATTCCAGCAGGATAATGTGCCATGTCATAAAGCGTGAATCATCTCAGACTGGTTTCTTGAACATGAAAATTAGTTCACTGTACTTATATGGCCTCCACAGTCACCAGGTCTCAATCCAATAGAGCACCTTTAGGATGTGGTGGAACAGCAGATTTACTTCATCAATGTTCAGCTGACAAATCTGCAGCAACATCAGGATGCTATCCTGTCAACATGGACCAAGATATCTGAGGAATATTTCCAGTAACTTGTTGAATCTATGCCACGAAGAATTAAGTCAGGTCTGAAGGTAAAAGGGGGTCCAACCCAGTACTAGTAAGGTGTACCTAATAAAGTGGCCGGTAAGTGTATATTGCCCATAAATAAAACCAATTTTAACAATATTTTAGCTGATTGTGCAACATCTCTATCTCTATTGGAGGTGTCAGTGTCAATATGGTAAAAAAAACAAAACAAAACACTATTGTATTTATTATAAATAATTTTCAGGTGGGTGTCTGACAACTAAAAATAGATCTGGTAGCAGATATCACAGCCTCGGTTACTTTTTTACCTAACACTTTTTGTTATCATTTCATTCATTCATTCATTCATTCATTTTCTTTTCGGCTTAGTCCCTTTATTATTCTGGGAATGCCACAGCGGAATGAACCGCCAACTTATCCAGCATATGTTTTACGCAGCGGATGGAAACCCACGCAAACACAGGGAGAACATGCAAACTTCACACAGAAATGCCAACTGACACAGTCAAGGCTTGAACCAGCGACTTTCTTGCTGTGAAGTGAACAAGCTACCCACTGCTGGTCTACTTACTGGTTATTTCAGCTCCTAAGGCTGTGACATCATCACCTCCAAAAGGAGATTGCCCTCAAGATAATGCCCGCTTCTAGCACCCAGACGTCAACGGAGAAGATGCTGATCTAACAGACTTCTACAGACACACCTTAAGCTCATGCCAGGCCTTATCTTTCCATTCATCAAAGATTCTAGGACTCAAACTGGTTCTTTCTCATCTACTAACTTCAACAAAGATCAACTGAAGCCATGACAAACAGCATCAGAACTGTCTTTCAAATAGGTGAGCCATGCAAGTATCAAACCTGCACATGCTGTTATGCTGCTGTAATTTTATGCTGTTATTCTTTACTCTTTACTGCCTCTAATGATTCTTCTTACACCAACTAAATGTGTGTGCATGTGTATGTTAGATTAGTTTAAGTGTTTAATATAGTTGATAAACCATCACTTGTATCACACTTGAAGTCGTTCATGGTTTGCTCATAACTAGAGTCCCCAACCATGCTAATTTTTTTAACAATATTGCAGTAGGTCAATAGTACTGAATAGGTTATTTTTCATAAGCTGGAATTTAACTTTCTTTGAACAATTGACCCAGAAATGTAAAGTAAAAGTGTACAGCTGATCTAAAAATCATATTTAATTATAACTAATTTACTACAGTTATTAGTTATGGCTTATGGGTTTGAGTAAAATGATATGATTTGTTTTATTCTTTAAAGGTCTGGCAACAATTATCCCATTCATTCATTTTCTTTCAGCGTAGTCCCTTTATTCATTAGGGGTCATCACAGTGAAATGAACTGCCAACTTATGCGGCTTATGTTTTACACAGCGGATGCCCTTTCAGCTGCAACCCAGTACAGGGAAACACCCATACACTCGCATACACACATGCACACTCATACACTATGGCCAATTTAGTTTATTCAATTCACATATACTGCATGTCATTGGACTTTGGGGCAAACCGGAGCACCCGGAGGAAATCCACGGGAACACAAGGAGAACATTTGAACACAGAAATGCCAACTGACCCAGCTGAGACTTGAACCAGTGACCTTTTTGCTGTGAGGTGACAGTGCTAACCACTGAGCCACCGTGCCACCCACACAAATATCCCATATTCCTAATAAAATTATCCTCATTTAGAGCCAATTAGTCAAAAAACAAATATGTTCAAATGTTATGTCCAAATGTAATCACTGATAATAAGGGTTATACTGTACTAACACATACTGATTTCTTAACTCATGTGAAGTTGAAACACTGGTATTGTGTTGTCTAAAAATGAATATAAACATCTGAAAATTTGATTTTATGCAATAAAAAAATATGTTCTAATTTTTTTTTATCTCTGCATTTTTATATGCATTTTTATTTCTATGCATTTCACTTTAAATTTGAACGAAATGGAGAAAATACCATCAGTACTTAACTTAAAAAGTCTTCCCCCTCATATTAAGCTCTGAAAACATTAAATAATTTAGATTTTTATGTTTATTTAATTAATTACAAAGTTTAAGAAGCTATTTATTTGAAACATATGTCTCTTTCAACATAATGTTTTAATGTCAGTACAGTTTATGTACAGTACATGTATTATCTTTCACACTAATGTGAATAATATGGTCTTGGGGGAAAGGATACAATTTGACAGACAGAACTGTCCTTACGAATGCAAACAAATATGTTATTCATATACATAAACATATCATATTCATAACTTACTTTTGTTCTTCTGTCAGGGTACTAAGCTCCATTTGGGCAAACATATCCATTTTTCTATTCAAACGTTCTTTTAAGAAGGAGTGAAAAATAGGTGTTTCCAAGACCTGTCGTAAAGAAAATGCTATTGGTTATACAGTTTGGTTCTATTTCTAAAAGTCAAAGACCAGACATATTATTTAATAGAAAACAGAAATTACTTTTTTATAAAACGGCTGGTCCTCTGGGTCTCTGGTCTTGAGGAACTCATCAGTATTGAAAACTCTGTGTTCGAAATTAAGGTAATCGCTGACATCTCTGAGAAAAAAAGGACAAACATTTTAATTATTTTGTTAAAAAGTCATAAGTATATTTTTGCACAGGCTTATACTGACCGAAACATGTTAAAGAGGAGCTCCAGGCTGATGTTTTGTATTTCCTTATTGAGTCTCTGTTGCCAGCATCTTCTCTGATTCCGCAGCTCATTAAGATCTCCACAGATGCTCTGATTAACCAGATTTAGGTCATAATGCAATCGAAGACCTTTCCTTCTGCATGAATTATACAGCAAAATTATAAAATGTGACAAATAAAAAACCATCAATGGTGTAATGCAACTCTGCCACAAAAAATATGAGTTTAATGGTTAGATGTGTCTCACCGACTTTTGAAACACTGAGCAGCTGTATATGGGATATATGGGATGTCAAAGTCAAGAATGCTGGAGCAGGATACTGTTCCCTCGTCAATATTGATCAAAATCAGATCATCATTTTCCTGAGACATGAACAATAGTTTTATCTATTGGTTTTTTAAGTTTTGATCACAAATCACAGAAGACTAATACACTTTTATATGACAAGTGTCTCAGTTATCCAAGATCATATTTTGGGAAATTTATGACAATAGCTTATCTAATAAGAATCTGCATAAGAATCCTAAAGTATAGTTCTGCTCATAAAATGACATTCCCCGTACAGAAGATGAAAAAATGTAACAAAATAAGAAAAATCATAAACATTGCACATTTTATTAGTAATTTCCAGAATAATCTATTTAAAATCCTTACATATGATCCACAAGACAAAATAATAACAGAATCTATAAAACGTATTTAATTCACATTTTTAAAGTTCTGTGGTATATGATATGATATGATATGATATGATATTAGTCACAATCACAATAAACACGCAGATCACTAAAGTACTACTACAAAACTACTACAACAAAATCCGCTGGTATATGGACTACAAGTTCCAATCATCCACTTCTCACACACACCTGTTCCTCATTCAGTTGATTAAACACACTCACACAGAGCTGCTCACAAACTTGATAACAAGGACTAATTTTACAGCGCATACACATCAGTGCTGTTATACTGTTTGTCAACATTAGGGTGCGTTTTCCTTGCCTTGTCTTGCTGTGTTAGACCCTTGTCTTGTTTTATTGTTTATTCCTGTCTGCTGCCTGCCTTCTGACCACTCGCCTAATATCTAATCATGACTCTGGCCCTGTGTACATCTGTTTGCCACTGTGTTGACTGTTGCCTGCCTGAACATTCTCTGTTCAATAAACCCTGCATATTATATTATATTATATTATATTATATTATATTATATTATATTATATTATATTATATTATATTATATTATATTATATTATATTATATTATATTATATTATATTATATACTTCCGTTTTTTTTAAACACCTGAACACAAGAAAATAACTGAATTAATTAATATGGATAAATAAATACTTAATTTATGCTTTACCTTAGCAACCTCCTCATAGTGGCTGATGTGGCATCCCATAAGGAAGGCAGTTGGTGCCATAACGAAATCCATCATCTGTTGGGACAGTATGGGCACCAGTGGGTGCTGCCAGCGCAGAGGCCAAATATACAGCATAAAACACTCTGCAATTAGAGTCAGTTTGGCCCAGTCCGAAGAGAAGAACACCATACGCTGCTCAGTCAGAATACAGGCTATGACCTGCAGAAGAACAATGCACAATTATTCCCAATTGATTTGGACCAAGACATTCAATATTACTCAGTTTAAATGGTGTAAAACTGGTTTTATAGCTAGCGCGTCAAAACCGACCAGTAAGACAATTATTTTACCCTACATGTTTACAGCTTTCATGAAAATTGATGAAAATAGTCCTAATGTTGGGGTCATTTTAGAAAAGTCATCAAACTTCAAGATAAAAAAAACATAATTTAGTTTTTTTTTTTTTTTTGCTGCTAAAATGGCCATAAAAGAGCTTTGACATGTACAGTAAGTCAACAATTGGGTTAAAAAGATTTTTTCATCTCTAACTGACTGATTTCCAGACTTTTGTATAAGAAGTTTTTTTTTTATGATTAAACTTATATCTGAGACCTGCAGAACTTCTCTGGGCTTGAAGCAGAGGAACGGAAGATGAAGATCCAGGTCAACCACAGGATGATGTTGATCCTCTCTTGATGGAAGGACAATCATCAGAGGTTGCATGATGAACATCTGAAAAGAAAAACTGCATAAATATATTTCACATGCAAATGGGTAACAATGCAATTATAGTTTTAGTCAGCCTCCTGATCTTTAGTTGACTAAACTGAACCCACCACATGCAGCTGACCGGGAGGGGGAACTGGGACCACAGTTAGTTTAGCACAAAACTCCTTCACTCGCTCCTCCATCTCAGTCATCTGGCAGATTTTGAGCTCACATAAGAGGCTGCGGATGGGACAGTTAAAAGGGAATTGAGGAAACGGTGCTGTACTTTCTACAACTTCAATTCAATATGCAAAGAACTATGTTTGTCATTTGCCATTGATTTGACATCACGTCACATTAGAAAATGTTACAGTGTTGTATATTAAAAGTACATTGATACAATATATTAAATCGTTATCTGATATCTAAATAGAAGATATGTGGCTTAGGTAAGTGCAAAATGCATCCAGAAATGGTTTTACAGGTCTAGTTCCAATCCTAGGAATCAGTCCTAATATGATAAAGTTGGTTTTGATTGTATATTTGGAACGGTTGTGAATATTAATGAGCTCTACTCCAATTCTCAAGCAGCTCATGTCAGTGCCTGATGCCCTCTATTTCTTTCTCTCTTTCTCTCTCTCTCTCAACAAAAGGAACCCACGGACATGTATTAAGGTTGCATTATGTGAGGTTAACACATATGAAAACATAGGCAGGAATTATTATCCACCATAAGCAGATCAGCTCTATTACAGCTCTATCTCACTTAAATGAAGCGGTTTACTTGTGTTTGTTGCCTAATTACAAACATATGCTGCAAATTTCACATTTCACAATATACACGTTAAACTAAATTTATGCCATTTTGGGGTGGCATTGAATAAATCTATAATCTATATATCCCGCATTTTGCATTCTGACGTGCTGTAAACAGATGAGATCATGCTTGGCTGCCTGCTTCCCAAAACATCTCCTTGCTCTTTCTTAAACCCTATTCTGTTTCCAAAAATCAGTCCCACATACATAGTACAAGCTGAGATAAACTTAAAAATAAGGGGAAAATGTATCATTTTTGTAATCTCACTAAGAACAGTTTATTGTGGCCAATCAAACGCTTGGGGCGTGCCTAGGTATATCCAGATTCATTCAATGGCACCTTTTAGAAATTAATGTCTTGAATCTTGACAATACCTGGATAGACAGTCCTTGAGAGCGCTGTAATATGGATGTTTTGATATAACACACACTGCATAAGGAGCATAGAGTCGTGGAGGCTTGTGTGAGGTCTGGTGTCCATTTTGGTGCAACTTCCCATCCTGTATATGATGGTTTCAAAAAAACGTTCGAATATGTCAGTGTCTTAGCCAAAACTGCCTTATATTCTAGTCTTCTTTTAACCAAATTACTTGCAAACTAGGCATATTAATCAGAGTTATTAGTTTATTTCTTCTTCTTTTTAACAGCCGTATGAAAATAAAGACAGAATTTGTCAGTGCCTTAAATACACAATAATCACCAGCATCTTATAAATTAGTCTGCAAAATACTCACAATCTCAGCTATAATGTTGTTGGGATCTTTTGTCTTTATTTGCTACATGACTTTATTTACTTAAAGGTGGCATTGAGACCAACTATCAAACACTACATATATCTGCAAACAGTAATAAAACTACCGCTGCTTCAAGCGGCAGTAACTCGAGAAATTCTCGTAAACAGCAGATAAAATTCAGCACAGGTGATCTGTCAATGCACAACCATAACAAGAGGTTGTATAAATAAGAAACTGACCTGCGTTGCTCTGTAGAACTGGAGAACTACTCCATGAGACTGGTTTCCAAGCACATCAGTGAAGACCAAGAAGTGGAACTGTTCATCCGTTTGCTTCCTAGTTACCTGAAGTCCTCCTGATTTCGATGAAGGAAAAAGTGTTACATCTGACTTTAAACTACTGTTTTAGAAACAGTATTTACATTTACAGTGTGAATTGCTGATTTTATTGATGTGTGCTGACTCTGACCTTTGCCACCTTCTACAAATTTTCAACTCTTTCTACTAGGGCTAAACAATACATAGTTTGAGCATTAATATCACAATGTGTGTACTACAATGGTCACATCACAGGATTAGATTATTTATTAAAGATTTTTAAAAAGATATAATTAAATATTATTTATACAATTATGACCATGTTATTTTACATTTCATTGTTCAAAGAATACTGTTAAACTCCTCAGAAAATAAAGTACTGTTTTTTATCTTTGCATGTAATTTATTAAAATTTATGCAAGCACAGTGCATAGAAAAAGACTAATGAATTCTTTCCAAATAGAGCTATTCAAATCATCTGGTCAAATTATATTCATATGGCAATCTATATTGCAGCAAATCAAAATATAGCAATGTCATATTTTTTTCTGTATCATGCATTTTTCTGTATCATGCACCCCATTCTACTATTAAACTGTAATGTATGAATTTCTATGTGGACCTGAACCGCTGCAACAAAACGTCAAGCATTTACATTCAATTTTGTTTCACCTGGAAAGCACAGTTGTGGTAAAGCCACCAGATCCAAGTCTTTGAGATTGCTGGCATTCTCTGTGGTTTCCTCCTTGGGGTTTAGAGTGTTAAAAATGGGCTTATCATTGTTTTTCTGAATGGGAGAGCACCATTGCTGAGTCGGACTTAAGGTTTCCACAGCTGGTTCAGCTACACTCTGTTTTAAGCAAAACAGAGGTGTGTGGACCTGAAGGACCACAGGATCGAGAAGAGGAAGAGGACTTCCATTCAGCTGTGGCAAAGACTGAAGAAAATAAAGAAAACATACAAATCACAGCGTGCATGCTGCATAGCGATTGACCTAAAAGTGTGCACTAAGCAATGTCAATGTTTCTGAGTATATGGAAGTGAGCTAAGATTTTGACACCTGTTTTGCAGGTGTGCTCATTTATTACACAACCAAATAATTTCCAATAATCTCCAATAATATACAGAAATTATTATTTTAAGATACTATCATTTTAATTGCCCATCTGATTTATAGTGAGAATACAGAACAAAAAGTAGTTCAGTTTTACTTATGTAGAATTTTTGGTGAACTTAATCAAATTAATTATATTTCCTTTACATAAAAGTTTTCCAGCGTTTCTTTTACATAGATGGTTCTCGAAGTCAAAACATTAATGAATTTATGTCAATTTGTGTTTATTTTCACAGAAATGCCACAAATATTGCTGCAAATCTAAAGAAAAGATGACGTAAAAAATCTGTCATTTTAAGGCACAATATATCTGACATATTTCCAGCAAAACCTTCGGCTTAGTCGGGGTCGCCACAGCGGAATGAACAGCCAAATACTCCAGCATATGTTTTTTTTGCAGCGAACGCCCTTCCAGCTGCAATCCATTACTGGGAAAAACACATGCATACCTACATTTGTGCTGTACCAACACTTTGTACATAATACGGAATACAAGTAAATTACTAATCTGCACACTACTAATATTCACCTTCATGGCAACTTTATGCACCCATTAATAATAATAATAATAATAATAATAATAATAATAATAATAATAATAATAATAATAATAATAATAATAATAATAATAATAATAATAATAATAAATGTACAAAACTGTAACTTTCTCAAAAATACAACCTTGGTGACAGATTTTGTCCCTTTTTTCAATATAGAAATAGCTCTTAAAGGAACACTCCACTAACTCCTCATAGTTAGCCAGTCCGCTTGTTAAAACGTGATGTATGGAATACTGTATTCGGGTAAAAGCCGCTACTCATTTGAATTGGGAAATTATTTGTTTAGGACTACGTTTTAGTCATATGACACATTAAAGTTAATTTTATATAAAATCATGATGTTCATGACAGTCTCTGGCTGTGCTGCATCACAGACACCAATATTTAAAAAAAATGAATCACTTTCTGGACATTAGATATTAGGCATGGATATATATATATATATATATATATATAGTGATTTTTTTAAAGTATTACATCGCTTTGTAAATATTTATTATTACCATTTGCCTCCCCACACTGTATATAGTGCTTGGACCCGAAAGTTGATTTGTGCAATGTCACACTTAACAAGCGGGTTGAGTCAATTTCCTGGTGTGTAGTGATAACTTTTAGCTTAGCTTAGCATAGATCACTGAATCAGATTAGACCATTTGCATCTTGCTTTAAAAAAAATGTTCCAATAATTTTCCAATGTAATGCTTGACTCTTCTGTAGTTACACTACTGTATGTACTAAAACAGACAGAAAATGAATAGTTACTATTTTCTAGGCCGATATGGCTAGGAACTATACTCTCATTTTGGTGTAATAATCAAGGAACTTTGCATCAGTACCATGGTTGCAGCAGATGCAATAATATTATGTAGATTCTTACTGGTGGTGCAAGTGTATAGGGCTTGGTGCTGGGGACTATTTTCAGTTGATTCATAATATCAATTGCTTCCACCAGACCCAGAAATAGGCTGAACAGATTAAAATTCTACAACTCTACAGATGACACATGCCACGTTTCATTCAGATACTCCAATGTGTTCATAAAATTATCAGTTAAATTATCAGACAAAAAATTCTAAATGGCTGACACAATAAAATCCTTCATCATTCAATCAATCTATCATTCAACGTCACCTATGCTTCTCTGAATCTAATGATTGTGATTTTTGGCCAAACAATTCAGAAGTTGTAAACAAAAACAATAGATTTCCTGACCACAAGATGACACTGTGCAGGCAGGATGTTGAAGCACATACCAAGTTTGGTTAGCATCATCTGATAAAGAGACCAATGGTCTAGGACATAGGTCTCAAACTCGATTCCTGGAGGGCCGCAGCTCTGTACAGTTTTGCTCCAACCCTAATCAAACACAGCTGATCCAAATAATCAAGGTGTTCAAGACTTCTAGAAATTATTAAGCAGGTGTGAGTTGGAGGCGGTTGAAGATCAACTGTGCAGAGCTGCGGCCCTCCAGAAATTGAGTTTCAGACCATTGGAAAGAGTTTTAAAATGTTTTTTTTTCTAAAAATCCAAGCTCATCAATTCATTGACAAAAAAAACAGAGTAAAATTCTGGAAAAAGGGAGAATGGAAAAATTGTCATGTCACTGGAAGGAATTGAATCAAGCCAGGAAATCAAGCCAAAAAAACCCAGAATCATTTCAAACCCTTCATATTTTGAAAATGATTAGCTTAAACATGAGTGAAATTTTGGACAGTTGGTAATGTAACATGGGAGAGACTACAAATTTGTGTAAGCTAAAGTTATTTTTAAGTTAATGTTATATTTAGTTAATGTGAATTTAAGTTAATACTGTCCTATGCCTGTGTGCCAAAATACATAACTGTTTACCAACATTCTATTGGCTGTCACAAATTCAACAGTGAAGAAGAAAAAGAAGATGTGTAATGACAGCTGCCTTTACAAGTTCTGTCAAATAAATATTAAAATAACAAAGACTCACACCCAAACTGAAACCAACATAGACAACAATCATAAATTCCATAACACAATATTGTTTAGCTCTGGGCCTGTCTAATCATGTCTCAAACAGAATGTTAAGAAATAAAGACATTCCGTGCAGCAAGGTGCTTTACAGTTATTACATATTATTCTACCTGAGACAGCTTATTCAACTTATCAGATGAAGCTCCAATAACAAGACATGCTTCCAATAATCCTGAAGGCAGACCGTCTGCCATTGAAAATCAACAGATCTGCAAAGATAGAAACAACAATGAAGAAAATACTATTATTCTTTTCAAATTCATTCCAAATGAAATCTTAAAGAGGAAGAACATTTCTGTTTGACACTCAACTGTAATGTGGTAACCCTTAAAGACTCTATATTAAAATAAATGAAATATTAACACAAATTTTAACTAAGCAATAAGCGAAAACAAACAATTATCAAACCATTATCTTTTGCAAAGACAAAGCATGACATAGGCAACATTTTAAAGGGCCATATCAATGATGCCAGCCATTGTTGTGGAAAGCATGAAGAAACAAGTTATAACAGGATCCCAGGACAACACGGATGAGGAGGCATGCGCCACTAATCAGATTTTCCTGCTCTGGAAAATTCAAGGGTTAAACTGTTTTCATGTGTGGTGCAAGAGTAAAATTTTCCCAGCAGTAGAGTTAAAGAGATAGTAAAAATTCGGTCCTCATTTACTCACCATTCATTTGCCACAAACCTGATTGACTTTCTTTCATCTGTTGAAGATATTTCAAACAAAGTTGAAAACCTGTCACCGTTGACTTACAAAGCATTTGTTTTCCTTACAATGAATAACAACGGTTGCAGAATTCTTTCAAATATTTTGATTTGTGTCCAACAGGGAAAAAAATATTCAAACAGGTTTGAAAGTGTGAAGGGTGAATAAATACTAAGCAAATTTTTATTTTTTGGGTGAACTACCACTTTAAGGCTAAATTATTTGAATAAGCAAATTCCATTTTAAAATGGACATACTCTATTTTAAGACTGCAGTCCATAACTGAAACACAATGCAACACAATAAAAAGGCTAAACTGTTTGCAAGAGAAACAAGCAAGCAAATAATAAAAATTATTATAACAAAACAACACAGTAATAATAATAATAATAATTATCATCATATAATTATAACAATACTTCACAATCCACGTTGCAAAAAATTCAGGTGTTGTTTTTGACATAAAATCATAGACACTTCAAGCACAATAAAAGAAAAAGTGTGTTTACCGTATTAGAAATAACTGCACAAGTGCTTTTAAATATGACGTGTCGGTCTCTCTGTTTGCGAATTATCTTGAAATCTTTAAAGTTGTAAAGCTACGATGAAAATATGTTTTCTGCTGCATCTTTTATTCCACAAATACAGAATGCCCATATTGCCGTAGAGATGAAAACGCACGCACCTTTTGTCGATCCGTATTCCGAAAGTGAAAATAAGCATCGGAAGAGATGGAGGCAGATAAGTCACAATGAACGAGCAAGCGGCGCACAGGATCTGCGCATGCGCTTCAGTAACAGCAAACGTTGTTTTCAAAGGTCGGCGTATCTTTAACTTGACAACATAACACTGCTGAAAATTAAAAACGTATTAAATTATTTTTAGCACTTCTAACTACGCTTATGACACATATCATAACAATATTCATATAATACATATAAACATAGAATTTAAATAAGGATTAATAAACAGCATAATAAAACAACATTTGTGACCATGACCACAAAACCGGAGTGATATTGCTTGTGTAAATTATTGGCAATAGCTACAAATACAATGTGTCAAAATGATAGATTATGTCAGAAATCATTAGAATAGCTAGAAATGAAGATAATATTCCATGAATATATTTGGAAACTTTCAGACTGCAATAAATATATCAAACGTCAATTTTGGATTAGCAATGTGCATTGCACTTCATTTGGAAACCTTCAAAGATAGAAACCTTTTTTTCAAACTCCATTTCAGATTTTCAAAATACTTTCTTGGGCAAATATGACCATAACAAACTATACATACATGGAAACATTATATATTCAGCTTTTAGGTATTATGCATATCTCAATTTATAAGTAGGACACTTAGGCCTTTGACTGGTTTTGTGGTTGAGGGTCACATTTCTCAGAACTGTGACACCTAAAATTATAACCATCAATAAAAAAGGTACAAACACTGTTTTGTTTTCATTGCAGATTGTCAACATATATCGGTTAACAGATGCAAATAAGTGCTCTCTTTCTTCCTGTTTTCAAATGTCTACCTCAAGACTTATACAGGCCACATGATTTATAAAAGTTGTATCATGTATATTAAGAATAATATGACATATAAACATATCATAAAAAATGCAAAAAAAATCTTCAAGACCTTAATCATCAGTCTTATTCCTTAAAACCTTTTTGTTTTAATTGTCCTATTGTGTTATAGCCTAATATATTTATGTTTATAAATAAGGTGAATGATTAAGAAATGACAAGCAAGACTGACTGTTCTCACACTCTTATGCTAGGGTTTCCTCAAGCAGGAAAACCACTGAGTGAAGTGTAGGCTGAAAGTGCCCACACACACACACACACACAAAAGCCGAAAGCAAAAAAATTGATGCAAGTGTAATTACTTGGTCAACTGTTTACAAACTTTACATCCACTTGACCGACTGCACTCATAAAGGTAAAGGTATATGTTTACTGCAAGGGTCTACATATTACTTATAAAGTACAAAAGTGAATGTGCGATCTCTTACCCAGTCTGGTTTTTGGTGTAAATACTCATGGGTACACTGGCAGTGGCTGGGACCACACAGAAATACAGACTTTCCAACACAGAGCACACATTTCAAAATAGAATATTGTGATGTGCTGTTTTACTTAAACAGTGAACATTTCCATATAGTATCTCCAAATATTACAATTTATTTAAAAAACTAAACTTCTTTGCAATAATACTTTGAATGAATTAGAACAGGGATGGACAACTTTAGTCATGCACTGTAAACCCTAATGTTGTCTTTACTTAAACAATTACGTTGACTGAACATAACTTAAAATTTAACATTTTGGACCTATAACTTAAAAATGTGAGTTAATTTAACTTATGTACCATGAAAATGCATAAACTTAATATTTCAAGTGTAGTGAGCTCAAAAATCATAATACATTTTTGGAAAAAAATAGGTCATTTTCACAAATGTAGTCTTAATTGTAAAATTCTAATATGAGCAACCTTTTAAGTGCAAGGTCTTTTTTTAAAATCAGAAAACAAACAGCTTCAGGTATAATTATTCATCATAATGTGAATAAATGGCTACTGATTTTTTGATAAAAATTTATTTAAACATTTTTTCATAGTATATTATTACACACACGCATGCATATACATGTGTGTGTGTGTGTTTGTGTGTGTGTGTGTGTGTGTATATATATATATATATATATATATATATATATATATATATATATATATATATATATATATATATATATATAGTAACAGAATGAAATGTCTGTCACTTGCTTTTTTTTTGTTATCCATGGAATGGAAATAAAAATGCTGTTCTAATGGAACTACAGGGCACTAGAGGAAGCTGGTCAGACACCTGGAATGTACAATAGGTGAGTGGGTGGTAAACCTTGCGTTTTAAGCTCAGCCTAAGGACTCTCTCATTGTCCAAATAACTGAATGTTTGGAAAATGTATTGGTACGCTGTCTGAATAAAATTTGACGTTTTGGGTACCATCATTATGAAGTTTCATTTCTCAATTATCTGCAAGTCGTTAAATCAATGCAAAAGTAGATTAACGTATTTCAACGCACTCAATGTTTTTTTACTCCGAATCAGTGAATACATTTTTTTTTATGCTTAACTTAAAGAAAAGACCATCATCCACTAAGACATTTTATGTTTGTTTGTTTTGTTTTGAGAGAAGTTTCAATGATATTGGGAGTTTCTTAACTTTGTTATGGGTACATTATTCTAAGAAATAAAATATATATGCATAGAAAAAAAAACTGGTCACTGAAAAAACTGAACACTGAAAACCCTTAGAAGTTGATTGAACTAAATTAATTGAGTAAACTCGTTGCCTCAATTAAATTGAGTAATGGAGTCTCCCAAAACTTGCATATTTACGTTTATTTAACTAGCCGGTTTTGTAGATTGTTCAGTTCACCAAACTTAGTACTTAAGTAGATTATACTTAAATTGATCAGTTAACCAACCTTAGTACTAAGTTTAGAGAACTGAACAATTTAAGTATAGTCTACAAAACCGGCAAGTTAAATAAACTTAAATATGTAAGTTTTGGGAGGTTCAATTACTTAATTAACGGGTTTACTCAATTAATTTAGTTCAATCAACTTATAAGGGTTTTCAGTGTGGAGGGCTACTGTCCTGCAGAGCTGAGCTTCAACTCTAATTAAACACACCTGCAAATAGCATTCTAGTAATCTTGAAGAAACTGTTTAACTTGTTCAGTTGTATTTGATCAGTGTTGGAGCAAAACTCTGCTGGACACCAGCCACCCAGGACCAAAGTTGCCCATCCCTGAACTAGAACTACAGCAGGATTTTTTTACTGCTGCACAAAAACATTACAGACCTATAAATACCCTGCTGAAAAATCCAGCTTAAACCAGCCTAGGCTGGTTGGCTGGTTTTAGCTGGTTGACCAGCCTGGTTTTAGAGGGGTTTTGGCCACATCCAGGCTGGTTTCCAGCTATTTCCAGCCTGGTCTTAGCTGGTCAGGCTGGAAAATGACCAGCTAAATCCAGCTAAAACCAACCTGACCAGCCTGGTTTAAGCTGGACATAGCTGGTTTAGGCTGGTCTCCCAGCCTGACTAGGCTGGTCAAGCTTGGTTTTAGCTGGTCGTCTCCCAGCTTGACCAGCTAAGACCAGGCTGGAAATGGCTGGAAACCAGCCTGGATGTGGCCAAAACCCCTCTAAAACCAGCCTGGTCCACCAGCTAAAACCAGCCAACCAGCCTAGGCTGGTTTAAGCTGGTTTTTTCAGTAGGGTATCAATTTAAACTACTGTTTTTTTGTTTTTACAATTTCTCTTCATTGTGAAATACAATGCATTTTATTATAATAGTCTTGAAAAACAAATCCAAGAATAATTCTTACTCAAGAGCACAGCTGATTTACTACATTTGTATACAGGCCTACTTTAAATTCTAATATGCAGTAATAGCTAAAATGCACCCTGTGTCTTTTGATATGCCCGTTAAAGTCTTTCATAAGAAACGGGTAATTTGATAGATATTTTTGAATAAGCACCTCTTGAAAAAGACTTAAAAAAAAAAAAAGTTTCAAGCCGTTTTCTTTAACACCCTCATCATGAAAGATTTGAAAGCAAGAGTGATTCAAATGCACGTTTACAAAACCCGTGATTTGTATTTTTCCTTAAACGTCGCCCTTCGTATGTAAAAACACAGTGAATGTGGAGGGTAAGCGTTAATTTAAAATACATTATGATTTCTTTATATAATATTATAATGTTTTATCTTTCACCCCTACTGGACGAAATCAAAAACAACAGGGGTAAAAGGGTCTTTGAAATGCGCTCCTAGAAAAGCGTTCAAGCCTCTCTGGTTGCGCAAGAACATACCTTCCACTTTCTTATGATGTACGTACGCCATCTTGTGTTCACAGGCGGCAAAGCCAAACCAACAGCGGAAAGTAAACAACCATAAAATGTGGTACTAGTTTCTTGAAGAAAAAAACCCAAAACTAATGGATACTAACAGAGCAGAGCACAGATGTCAAACTCAGTTACTGGAGGGCTGCAGCTCGGCAGAATTTACCTTTAACCCTAATTAAACACACCTGACTAATTGAGTCCTTCAGTCTTTGTAATCTACAGTGTGTTGAAGAAGTGTTGCAACTAAACTCTGTAGGGCTGTGCTTCTGTTTGGCACCCCTGCTATGAAGAATAAAAAAATGGGTAACACTTTGGTTCCGGTCACAATTCATGATATTAATCCTGGTTTATTACCTGCCTATTATTATACTAACTATTTATTAGTAGTTATGAAGAATGATCTTCTATGTCCCTAATCCAACCCAAAACAAACCGGACTTTTACCTATTAATAAACAGCTAATTAGAAGTTTATTAAGCTAGTAGTGTTAGTTAATAGTTTATTAATACTGTGAATTGTAACCTAAAGTCTTACCAAAATATGTACTAGTCACCTTAAAACAGAATAATTAATTTCTGGATGTCAGAAGTCAACAGCAAATCAACTTTAATAAATTGTTACTAGTAGTCAGTGTTAAAATGACACTCTAATGAGTAGGTACTAATAATCAAAAAGTACTAGTATGCAACAAATATTCTACTATTTAAAGAATTAGTACTAATTACGAAAGGGTATTTAAGGAATAAGTTCAAGTTTCTAATGAATAAATACCAGTATCTAATAAGAACTAGTATCTAATAGGCTGTCTAAATAAGAACAAGTATTGTTGAAACAGTACTTAAAACACACACTAGTTCTTAATGGAATAGATGCTAATATCTAAAAATAGATGCTACTAGCATGGAAATAGATAATTATTATTTTAATTAAACATTAAAACAGCTAGATATTCATATTAGATAAAAAATAATAATAAATTCAATCACATTGTGTGGCAGTTTAAAACAAACAACCATTCAAACAAGAAGAGTGTAAAACTTTCTTTATATGGAAACTAAACAGAATTCAAAACCTCAACTGGAACCAGTGTAAACGTTCAATTTGGTTCGAACACTAAAAAAAAGTCACAGCAGTACCACAAAAAATGAGGATTAAAAATAAAAAGTGTCCACCTTGGTCAGGAAACACACAAAAATAAAAAAGAGCCAGTCCACTGACCTCTGTACAGCTATTACAGATGCCAGCAATGTATTTAAACTACATTTAGGAGTGGCCACTCAGCCATTGGAGTCATGTGACTAACTCGATGAAAACATTTGGTCTTTCTTCTTGAATAAAATAAAACAACTTGTGTATATGAACTACACAACAGTACCAGAAACGTTTATGAAATTGGCTGTGAGAAATACTGTTACTACTGGAGTGTCATTGCTTAAGATAGAGGCTGACAGACAATAAAAAACTGCCCTGACAGCTAAACACATTTCTTCATTTCGCTCTACAGCAAAGCCGTTCCTTTATTCAACATCCCTTCTTTCTCTGTGCTCCTTCTCCCTTGAAATAGTGTACCTAATAAAATCAAGTCAACTCTCAAAACCAATGTCTTCACCAAAAATATAAATATAGATATATTTTGGCATTGTGCATAGTTAAATCTACAGAAGTGAGCGATCAATGCGCTCGAAAGCAGCAGCCGTTCAGCTTTAACCTGAGTGTTTGTCATGATTCGAGGCAGATGAAACAAACACGATGCTAATCAGACGTATTTTAGCACTAAAACATGTCTAGAATGATGCAAAAACTTATATCTGGTATATAAATGACTTGTGAATGACGGGAAAAGATTATTAGCATGTGAAACTATGTTTTCCACTGTAGTGACGTAAACAAAAATGCTTCAATTGAAATTTAAACTTGTTGTGAAGACAATGGAGATTTTGGCCCCAAATAATAAATAGCTTGAGAAATAATCTCAAGAAATTACATATTTGACTCAAATAAGTTTGTTTTCGTACCATATCCACAGAATTACATTCAGCATATCTGTGAGTCTATGATTGCTAGAGAACGTCCAACTTGGTGCTTGTGCATTCTGGGATTTGTACTTTTAAAACTCAAGTGTTATTATTTTTTAGCTCTAACACCTAAACTGAGGATTCAGTCTCTGGCTTGTTTTTTAATTGCTCTGCACTGCTATTGGACGCCACCTCTGATTTCACAGACCCTGGGCCTTGTTCGTCGTCTTCATCGTCATCTTCGTCGTCGAGTGTATCAGGGTAGATGACAAGGAACGCTGCAGCCAGGAAAGCCAGACAAGAGCCTCCAGATGCCACCATTGGAATCACTCTCACCGTGCCGACCGCATCTACGACTGCACCGAGAGCAGACGCCACCAGGATCTGAGAGATGTACACTTGACATGTCAGGATGGCGCAGTCGATGCCAAAGCCTCGCCGTGAGTTTCCAGGGCTGTGGTGAATGTACTGTCAAAGAAAACGTACAGTCGTTGATTGAGAGAAATGCTGCTGTGAGCGAAAATGATTCACGAATTAAGTGTATATAGAACAGTAAGTGTAAAAATAGAAGAGAATATTTTTCTGATATACATGCAGAGGTATAGATACTACTAAAGAGATAAAAAGGACAAAATAAATAAGTAAAAGTAAGGGGCCAGTCACAAAGAATGTATTTTTCCATCCCAATGCAATACTCTTCGATTGTTTTTTCCTATATAAAGACATTTGACTGAAATGCATGACTGTTATCGATGACAATATTGATTCTTTTGCAGTGCCGAATTTAAGACGCTGTGTTAAACTAAACTAATTTACACTTCAACACTCAGCAGGTGCGTCCCAAATTGCATACGTATGCACTATTCTACGCTATTGTGTAGTATAAATAGTGTAAGTAGTGCGTTCACACTGAAAACTCTTAAAAAAATAAAATAAAATAAATAAAACTGCTATGCTGTTGAATGTGTGAGTGCATAAGTACATAGTGGATAAGAGCACAGTGTATAGTGTGCCATTTGGGACCAGCTAAAGCCACTACATAATGTCAGTTCTAAGTAGTTGACCAATCAGAAGAACTGGGCATGCAATCCAAGCTTCTGTTTACAGTAGCAAGTTGGCATGACAATGGTTTAATTTGATGGCAACATTGCGGAGAAGTTCTCATTTTAAAACCATTCCTCCTGAGCACTATGTTTTGCTTTTTTAGATACACAGACACAGTATGAAAGGCCCCAAAGATGATTATAATAATAAACAAAAACAGAAAAACAAACAAAAAAGCGCTCAGGGGTAACTCAAATATTTGGTCAGTGCTCTTTGGGTAAGGTATTCATCAAAACAACAACAGGAATCAGTCCAAGGCACTCGAAAAACGTGAAAAATTTAAAAAGCCTTTATTCACATGGCTAAATCTTAAAAACCTACGCGTTTCGGCAAGGATCTGGCTTCATCTCTGTTCAACACTGTTATCCCGATGAAGGCAGATCCTTGCCGAAACGCGTAGGTTTTTTAAGATTTAGCCATGTGAATAAACAAAAACACTTTTGAACTTCATATTCATCAAACTATTGTGAAAAAATATAGTACAGCTTTTACAAAAGATTTTAGCAACAAAAATTATGATCTCATGATTTTTTTTCTTAAGCACTAAATCAGCATTTAGAATGATTTCTAAAAGATTGTGTGAAATAGAAAGCTGGAGTAATGATGCTGAAAATTTAGATTTACCACAGTAACAATTTAGTCACAAACTACATTTTAAGTGGAAAATAAATAAATACAATTTAAGTAACATCAAAACTTTGTTTTAATCAAATTATTGCACCCTTGGTTACAATTAAATGTGTGCTGACGATTCACTGTCACACGAATTATTATAATTTAATTATGTTTAATCATGTTGCTAACAGTTTAAACCTAATGTTCGCTTTTGTCAATATATGCATAAATATGTTCAATATATTCATAAAAACAGGTGCATACAATTGACTTTATTTCAATTTAATTAATCTTTATTTCCATCGCGCTTTTACAATGTAGATTATATCAAAGCAGAGTGCAGATAAACATTTAATAATTTCTGATGTAATATTATTAACACATATGTACATGTACATATGTATATTTATATATATATATATATATATATATATATATATATATATATATATATATATATATATATATAGATGTTGGAATAAAAAGCGTTTGCTAAATGAGTAAACATTAATGTAAAATAATAATATTAATCCATATATTATTATTTAATATAATATCCCTTATTTGGATGCATAATGTGATCAAATATCATCATAACTACCATTAGGCTATTAATTGATTATTGTGATTATTAGCCTAGATTAGGTCCTCCAGAAATGTTAAAGGAATCTTGATGGATTTTATATTTTTGCGTGTCAGTGAATTTTTTTGCATGATATATATGGCAAACATGAGTTTATAAAACGATACACACCTCTTTGATCTCATGGTATTGTCCCAACAGAGCATAAGGGCAGTATGACATGCTCATAGAGATGACCCCCATGGTGCTTATCATCACCATCGCTACATATACATTTGGAAAGATGGACATGACGGCTGTGCCCACGGTAAATCCCAGAGTCCCCAACATGTAGGTGATTCTTATGCTCAGGTCATAGTTGTTCAAGATCCTCTGGAGCACATCTGAAAAACACGTTTATGATTATTCATCAAGAATAATAATTAAAATGAACACCAACAAAGAATTTGAACTGTAATAATATTTATTTATATAACACAATTATACATAGTCAATATTTATATTAGTGCTGGGCAAAGATTAATCATGACTATAATAAAATTGACATAAGACTTGTGCTTTTTATATATTTATTTATTATCTATATGTAATACACACATAGATATACACACATACACATTTTCTGAAATATATGCATGCATGTGTGTATTTACATAAACACCATAAATACACAGCTCACCCACATATATTATAAACAAGACAATATAAATCATAAGTCAATCTAAACTTTTATTCTGGAATCTGATCAATCTTTGCTCAGCACTAATTTATATTTATATATTTATATATATATATATATATATATATATATATATATATATATATATATATATATATATATATATATATATATATATATATATATATATATATATATATATATATATATATATATACAGTATATAAATTTAATGTAATATATTTTAATAAGAACATATATAAGGAATGCAATGTAATAAGGTCAATTTAATATCCTTTATTAATTTGTTTTCATATAATATAATTTTATCATTGGCCAACATGATCTATGAGTGAATGAGAGAAAATGCTTCATTTTTCTGGATCTACTAGATTCAGTATGTAGTATGTATTTGAGTAAAATGTTAAGATTTTGGTTGTTTTTTGTTTAGGTCTAATTCAATGCGTTCCAAATTTCAAATAAAAGTATTGTCATTTTGAACTTTGGTTTAATAGCAAATGCTTTAATTTACTGTAATTAAAACAAAGGTTACCGCACAGCATACTGATTTAATATATCTTGTTCAATCTGTAAAGGTACAGTGCATCACAAGTTAATGTCTGCTACAGAAAAATCGCTCTGACATTCAAAAAAGAGAGTGAAAGATTCAAGACAAACAAAAACAAACAAAAAAAATCTGCTTATTTGACACCATGGTCATGTGAGTGTCTGACTACAGAACTGAAACCTGATTATCCTACTGGAAAATACAAACAAACTTCCCATGCTTTCTGGTTTTGTCCTTTGTTTAATACACTTTGGTCAATCTTTACCACCTGATGCAGAACTTGCTATTTTCGGATATTAACAACACATTTCTCATCTCCCAGATGGACTTCAGCAGTCTTTGTCTTTGAGTATGATTGTGGCTAAAAGGTTTGTGCTGCAGCTTTGAAAGTCATCTTCACCCCCCTTCATTTCAAATGTGGATTGCGGACATGATTTCAATAATACAGATAGAAAGATTTCTTCTGGAGATTTCTGAGGACTCATTCTATTGAAAAATACTTTAGTGTCTGGTGATTATTTCTCAAATATCTGAATGAACTAACCAGCCACTCAACCTCTGAGGATTCTTCAGGAACTTAATGGAACTTTAAGTATATTTCTTCATTTATTTTATTGTCTGTTGTGACCCGCTAAACTATGTTGTTATTGTTGTTTTGCTCATTGGCTCATTGTTTGGGATTTGTCCAGGACAGTGCAGTGTGTGGTGTGAATGTGTTTCTCTGTGGTTGTTCTTGAAAAATTCTATAAAATATAATTATTAAAAAAAAAAGATAATACAAACAAAACAACAGTCCTCAACATTCACATTGAGTTTTCAAAACAGATGAGCATAACACACACAAACACACACACCTGAGCAGAGTGCAGCTGTAGCCGCATAGATCACCAGCCCCCAGCAGCCCATCTTCACACCTTTACTGTAGTCATGCAGAGCGGTGGAGTTTGCAGCAGCCTGCTTTCAGAAAACATCAATAAGATATCATGCAAATTCACACAAGTACAGTACATGAAGTAAAATAGAGCTTGTGTCATTTCAAAATGCTACAGTAAAATTACTTTTTACTTAGTCATAAGTTCTCTAATAGGTCTAATGGATGAGTTAATTGATGAATTAGTCTTGCAGCATATTTAATTTTTTTACAGGGATGAAAATTACCGACATGCGGTTAAAGCTGCATGATTCAGGCTAAAATGAAAAATCACGATTTTTTTGCTTAAAATCACAATTCCGTAGATGTAAAATAAAGATTAATATGAGCAGGCTATTATTATTTAGGGTTTCTGCAGGTTTCATCAAGTTAAATTCAAGACTTTTGAAGAGCCTTTTAAGAAAATTTTAGACTTACACAGAGGTTATTATCATAAGGAATCGTGTAATTGTTTTTAGTTTTTCTTTTTATTAATTAATTTGGGGAATTAGCTGTAAAAATGTCTGACAGCTGTTGTGGGTTCATTGAGATGTACTTATGGTCATTAGAGAGATTTCAGCCCAAATTGAGTATCTTTATTTGGACAAAGCAAAATTAAGACCCATTTAAAATTATTTAAGACCTACAACACAATATGTCAGTGAATTTAAGAGTTTTAAAGGCCTAAAAATGTATGTTTTGAAATTTAAGACATGTTAAGACTTCACGGACACCCTGATTATTATTTCTCAAACATATGATAAAACAAACTACTGTTGGTTACAATGCTACATTTTGTATAGTCTTTGAATGGTGGACTTGAACAGGCTTTACATTTCCATTAATTCACAGTAAAGTGATGACATCAGAATACAACTATTCATAATTCTAAAGTTGAATTATTATGTTTGGGACATATGCTTGCAATCTGTCATCTGACATTTGTCATTATCAGATGACAAATGAACACTCCGTGCAATAAACTCAATGTTATTTACAACTTTATTACCTGTTAATCATAGCTTATGCAGGTTCTGTTCACTAAAGTAGACACCATTCACGGGCATGCACGTGTCCTCTCGGTAGTGAACAAACAGTGCATCAGCTCACATGTGATTTCATGGCCACGAATACATCATTACATGAAGACAGAAGTGACATTTTTGGGTGAATTATCCCTTATAAATACAATATGTGACACTTTCAACACCATTTGGAGGTGTCCACATTGTTTTATATATATATATATATATATATATATATATATATATATATATATATATATATATATATATATATATATATATATATATATATATATATATATATATATAGTATATATTTTATATATAGGCTCTGCAATGTGAAGACTTGTGTGACCACCTTTGTGCTTCTCTCCTGAACTTGAAAATATTATTGGCTAAAGCGTAGAGATGCTGGTGTAAGATCGTGTAGGGGATGAATCGAGATCGTGATCTTTTTTCGATTAATCGTGCAGCTCTAAGTGCTGTGCATTTAATAGACTGAACTGTTGTTTAGCCATCTTTAAGTTAGTCAAACGTTATACCAAAAAAAAACTTTAATTAGTCAAAAACTAATTTTGAAACCCGTTTTGAAAACTGGTTGTGAAAATGACTCAATCTAAAACATTTATACAGTGTATAGCATTACAAAAACTCTCTTTGCTTGCTTGGCTCAGGAAAAAATAATCTGATCCAACTGACCCATTCACACCCTCAACTTTAGGACCAAACTAAAGATACAGAATAAAATAATAATAAAAAATTGCTTTGCATGCCATGTTTTTTATTGGTTAAAACGTATCTAATAAAATGTGTCAAAAAACTCCTCTATCACAGACACGCACGCAGACACAAACAAATAAATCTGCTGCATGACTCATTTCTGACATCAGTGTTAACCAGTAATTAGCAACATCACAACTATGAGAACGAACAGGTGTGCTTGAGCATCTGCCCTGTTTATGGTCAAATGTTGTGACATCATGTCCTGTTTTTTGGTTCAATTAGACATCATTGTTATTGGTTGCATTCATATTTCAGTCATTTGTATTTCCAAGAAGTTTCTCTTTGTTTGTTCGGTTCACACCAGGGTTTGGATGGCAGCAATCACACTTCAGTGAGCCACAATAACAAAGCAATTGTACCAGACTTTTGTTTGAACCTAACCAAACCTGCTCTGTGTGAACGCCCTAAATCTAATCCCTCACCACATCTTTTGTTCACTTCACTCTCTCTCATTTCCTTTCATAAATCTATTTTACACTAGGTTGAAAAAAGGTTTCACTCAAGACCATAAGGAAAAAAATTTCCCAATTAAATCTTGAATCTTTAGTTAGCAAAACATAAAATCTTTAACATTTTTATTAAAAATCAAAAATTGACCATTAATTTGAAATAAATGACAAGATAAAGATCTGTTCTTACGGTCGGGTCTCCGCCGTAGATGACCTGGCCCATGAAGTCAGTGTAGAACACAGCCTGTGCGATCATTGAGAACCAGGTGAGCAGGTGACACACGCACAGACGCCACAGCTGAGGCGGCATCTTCAACATGGACAACCACAGGAGTTTGACCGTGGTCTCACTTTCACCATCCTCACTCTCTTCATCCTCCTCATTCCTGCGGGATGCAGAGATGCCACCAAACTGCAGCTTCCGCCGTTCGTGCCGTCTAGTTATTTTATCGAGGTCATTCAGACTTCGAGAAGATTTAATCGGGCCGGCCATATTGCCATAGCGTCTTCGCCACTGAAAACCCACACGTCCATGATAAGAGAAAGTGAATGAGGGCTGACGGTAGAATGAGGGTGTGCGGCGACGCATTGGGCCATTGTTTGGACGCAAGCCAACTTTGCCATGTTGATTGGTGGCATTCGCTGCTCCATTGATTGGATTTCCAGAAGCTGAAAAGCTTCCGTTTAGAGTTTTGTGGGCTGTGCAAATATGATCTCCATTGCTAGAACACTGCTGTAAGTGATCGCCAGAGCACTGATCAAGCTGGTTTGTGTTGTAGTAGTCAAGCGTTGCCCCATCGTCTTGTACACCCTGATAGTCCTGGAATAAATTAGGTTCTATGTCGCACAGAAACTGCCCATCACGATCTAGGTCTGGGTCCAGCTCTATGGTTGCATCTGGCATGGCTAAAACGGAGTCGCTTTTACTACGCACCAGGTCGATGTTTAAGAAGTCAGTTGAAAGGTCCCGCTCAGACCGATCATCCTCATGGGGGGTAAACGGCTCTTCTTCTGGAATAATTTCTAGCTGGGGCAAGAGACGAGTGGATGGGAAGCTGCCATAGGGCTGGACAGGAGCTAGTTTTTCTTCATCCTCGTCCTTCAGTGCCCCTGTCAGGTTGGGGTTATAGAGATGCTCTTTGATGCTGAAAAGATGAAGCGTCGCAGAAATGATAAAGATGATGGAAGCAAAGAAAAAGAGCACCTGCTCTTGGGCTTTAAAAGCTTGGCCCAGGAAGGTATTGGTCCAGTCCAGTCCTCCAAGCATGTAACCTAAAGCACCCCCAAGCCCTTAAAGACAGGAAGAATGTCACTTTAAACTAGGAAAAATTAAATATACCATATTAATGTAGCCTTGAAGGCTAAATAATTTGTACAGTTTCCAATACAACCCCTTCCAGTTATTTTTTGGTTATTGGAAATGGTTGAAATTACACAGTTTGGAGCAACACTGAGATATCAATATTAATACAACTGAAAAGTAGAGGAGAAGAACTTGAAAAGTTAGGCTGAAATGTTTTTAATAGTTCTGGAATACAGGCTTGTAAATTTACACAAAAGAATATTTGCTTGGGAGAAATTCTGAAGCTTCATGCAAAGCGACCTACATTTGGTTTTGACCACTGAAAATGTGTACAATATGTCTATTTACCTGTCAGTACACAACAGATAACAAAGGTATTAAAAATGTAAAGATAAGAAAGAAAAACATTGAAAGAAAAGGTCGTTAAGAAGAAAATAGAAAATTCTCCCATCATTTTCTCACCCATGACTTGTTCCAAGCCTTTTGGTAGACTTCTAAAGTATTTGTTTTTCTACTGGGGTTGTCAAGTGTTACAGGCTTTCAACTTTCTTAAAAAAATCTTCTTTTGTGTTCAACAAAACAAAACAAAACAAAACAAAAACAACAACAAACTGGTTTGGAACAAGTCAAGTGTGAGTAAATGAGGGCTGAATTTCATTTTTGGGTGAAAAGCCCCTTTAATAACCAAAACCTAAAAAGATTTTTAAAAAACTCTTCCAGTACTCTTTCAAGATTTTTCTTTCAAAATCTTTCAGTATTCATTTTTACCCCCCTGCAAACAGTGGATTACTCAGTAAAATGTATCCAGAACATCACATATTTGTAAAAGTTTTAAAAAATCTTCTCACCCAGGCTACATTTGCTTGATCAAAAATACAATAAAAACTAACAAATACATTTTTTTACTTAATAACCCTTTGACAAATCGAAATTTCAAAAGGACATTAGGTTGACATTTAGGTGAAATTAAACCACAATATTATAATCACTTATGAGCCCTTGCTTAAGTAAAAAAGCTATTTTAAAAGAGAATTTAATAGTAGCATATAATTACTAAACATTTTTCCATGTAAAAACTATATTCAGATTCTGATTAAATCTTTATTATTGCATAATTATCTAATAAAAACAACCATTTCCCCCACAAGATGAGTCTGTTATAAGTATGACATTAAAGAGCAGAGCATCCCTGTTCTAGTTCTCTCCCAGTCCCAAAATATATACAATACCTGCTGAGAAAGCATGGATATTTAAAGCCACATCCTGTTCCTCGCTATCAGCCACATCCAGGAGGTAAGCTCTGATTGGACCGTCCAAAGCATCAGCACAGAAGTCCAGAACCACCACACCAACAACAGTCAGTACAATCCCCACCGGCTGATTACTGGGGAAGTCACCCAGAGACAGACCTGTTTGACACACACATTTAAACAGACCATGAGGAAAAAGGAATCTTATTTAAACAACAGTGCCATGCAATCCTATATTCTGAATAAAATCAACCATTTTAAGTCAAATAATAATGATTACCTATAAGAGATCCGTTGAGAAATAAGGCCAATCCTATTAACAATCCTATACACAGTGCCAAAATGAAGGGTCTCCTCCGACCCCATTTCAAAGTGCAACGGTCGCTTGCTGAGCCAATAAGAGGAGTGAAAATTAAACCCAAAATGGGGCTGAGGAACCAGGTTAAGCTGTAATACTGCTCCGGGAGACCTGCAAGGAAAAACAGAGATCAGGGTCAATTAAATACCAAAATTTTAGGCAGATTTTTTTCAGTCTCCAGTTATTTAAGTGTGGTCTTAGAATTGAGTTTACTGTGTGTTTCCTACAGGTCACAAATAACACATCTTCAAAATAAAATAGCAATATTTAAATCTCATTCATCACAAACTCTGTGAATTTATACATGTGCAGTATTTTATCAATGTTTAATCAGAGGGCACCATTCATTTTTGTCTAAAGTAAAGATTTATATTTTTCAACTATACATTATTAGCCGCATGGTGGCTCAGTGGTTAGCACTGTCGTCTCACAGCAAGAAGGTCTGAGACCCAGCTGGGCCAGTTGGCATTTCTTTATGGAGTTTGCATGTTCTCCCCGTGTTCGCGTGAGTTTCCTCCAGGTGTTCCGGTTTCCCCCACAGTCCAAAGACATGCGCTATAGGTGAATTGAATGAACTAAATTGACCATAGTGCATGAGTTTGCGTATGTGTGAATGTGACAGTGTATCAAAGTTTTTCCAGTACTGGGTTGCAGCCGGAAGTGCATCCGCTGTGTAAAACGTATGCTGGTTAAGTTGGTGGTTCATTCCACTGTGGCGATTTCTAATGAATAAAGGGACTATGCCGAAGGAAAATAAATAGAAGGATAAACTATATATTATAGTTTTTAGCAAGACAGTATTGATAAAAGTTAAAGCAACAGATTCTTATTGTGTTTGTGTGTTTATAAAAATAGTTTTATAGCTGGCGGGTCAAAATTGACAACTGACGTGACATAAATGTGTTCAGCCTTCATGTACTTATAATGCTGTTTAATCATTCTTTATTTATTCAGCAGTGGCTATTTCAGTTTTATGATATAGTATTGTTAGATCTTTCAACAGTCAGAATAAATAAAGCTAGAACCTCAACTCTTGATGTGTGGAAAGCGGCTGCAGACAAACTGGCAGACAGACTAATGGATAATAGAAATTAATGTGCTACAACATGAATCTTTAAATCTCTGATAGTGTGTGTGAATTTCTACTTACTTAATTTAGTTTATTACTATGCGTGTATGGATGTGTATATATACACTTGAAGCAGAATTATTAGCCCCGCTGTTTTTTCCCCCATTTTCTGTTTAATGGAGAGCAGATTTTTTCAACACATTTCTAAACATGACAGTTTTAATAACTCATTTATTTTACCTTGGCTATGATGGCAGTAATATATAACATTTTACAAGACACTTCTATACAGTTTAAAGTGACATTTAAAGACTTAGGTTAAGACTAGGTTAATTTGGTTAACTAGGCAGGTTAGGGTAAATAGGCAAGTTATTGTATAATGATGGTTATGCAGACTACCGAAAAAATATAGCTTAAAGGGGCTAATAATTTTCACCTTAAAATGGTTTTGAAAAAATTTAAAACTGCTTTTATTCTAGCTGAAATTAAACAAACAAGACTTTCTCCAGAAGAAAAAATATTATCATAAATAAATAAAAATCAAAGGGGATTTAGCAATTCTGATTTCAATTGTATGTACATTTATGTATGGGAAGGTATATATGCCTATATGTATGTATATGTGTATAATTTTCTATAATACTATAGACTGTAAAGACTCTATATTTGTTATGTATGTGTTTAACATACTTGTATCTTATGTTTATTTGCATGTCTATATTTTCTGTTAGTTATTTGCCTTGATTGCAATGCTATTTGATGTTTGACTTAATCTCAACTAAAACACAAAGAGAGAGTGGAACATACTGTAGCTCCTGTGTTTTGTTTTATCACCGCTCTGCCAGACAGAGTGGTTGAGCTCAAGTGCTTCAAATAAAATGCAAATGAGAAGCATCTTGAAGGGGGCGGGGCATGTCAGATACTAGAAAGCATTTAATTGGTTATGAATTAATGAGAAACTGTAGTATGAGGTGACGTGAATAAAACCGTTGATATATTTAGGCGGAAGTGACAAACTACCAGCTTTATATGTTTCATATTAGTTTTATATCTTCTAAACCCAAATTGTGTCACTGTTTTGGTGCACACTAGCTTATAGATTTTCTAAATACCAACAACACTGATACTAACATCTAAAAAACTTTATTTTAATTTCATGGGACCTTTAACCAGCAATTTACAACACTATAAACCTTTCCACATGGAAGATATAAAAATGTGTCATAGTAATGAAGCAATCGCACTGCCTCTGATAATCAAATGACCGTCTAATGCGATGACTCAGAGTACATGAAAAGGTCGTGAGAAAAAGTGAAAAGGATTTTTTGGGATGATTCAGTCAGGATGGAATTTTCCATGCGTCCAACATTTTCTAGTCTGGCATGCAGAACTCGTGCCAGCACTGATGACATATTAAACCCAAACACTTGATTACTCAAGTGAAACTCAATTGTCAGACTTCTCCTTTTCACAAGAGGAGAATGCGCAGGTCATGTGTGAAGTGGGATGATAACTGAGAATGTGAGAACAGAAAGTGCAGACAACAGACGTATCACATGTCCACTTCACAATTCATAGCTCTTGGGCTTTTCAGATCAACATCTATCCAACTACACACTAGCCGGATCAGTTTAGGGTGCAGCATGAAGTAATGTAGTAATCAGCTTGTATTATAAAGCAATAACACTCAGTGTTAGAACTCTCAAGGGCCAGAACTTAAAGAGATGGTTTTGTCAATACACTGAATTTAATCCACCACAGGAGAGGATTTTATCTGTTTTACTTTAAAATCAACCTCTGGTTGATGGCCTATTAAACCACACTCAAATTTTCAATTATTTTACCTATTTTCATCAAGAAGGCTATTTAAGATTTTGACACGATGCATATCTTTTTCTAAAACAATTCCTATTAACTTGACAAAACAGAGTGATATAGGTTCAATTACACTAAATCTGCTGGGAAAATGGCTTTTTAGAGTTCCATGTTTTTTTTTTTGGTTGTTAAATCTACTACAGTGGTAGATGTTTTTGGTATGAGATCAGAGGGCCTTCAAAGCAATTCAAACCTTTTGTTACATTAACCCTGCAGTTTCCTGAGAGGATCTGTTGACATTGATCTTATTCAAAATGGACTAAAAAGCTAGGGAAAAAGGAATGCGCACACTCACACATTCTCTGCATTCCATGCATTTTTGCATGCTACTGTGGAAACAAGCATCCCTCCATCTTACTACTATGATAGAGCGCTTGCATTGGCATAACATGCGATTCCTGCCAAACGTAAAAAGATGCCCCAGCTCAATGAATATGAATTGGTTTTAAGCATAACATGAATAATAATAAAAAAATCATTCCATAAATATAAAGTGCCAACAGGAGCAAACTCTATGTAACATTAGATGCTATTTTGGTTGCATCAGCTTTTTCATTTAAAACAGATAAATGACATCAAATATTAAGAATGATATTGTGGAATGTTTGAAGAATGTTTTTGCATATAACATGAAAGTCAGTTGTGTTCAAAGAAACATTGGAGCCCAGTGGCTTTGATTTAGTGGAAAAAACAAACAAACAAAAAACACTAGATGTTTTCTTCCAAATAAAAAAAATTTAACTTGATCATAAATTTGAAATATTCCATCTTAAATCTCTTGCAAATAAGACACCATTTTCATCCAGTGAGTTAAAGAGAACAAAATCGTGACTTCCTGATAAACTCACCACAAATAAATCTAAGAGAAATCAAACGTTTCTGCAATAGGAAAGGCCACTGCATTTCCCCCTTGTACATTCTAACCTATTTGCTCTTCAAAGCACGAAGCTGAAATGCATTTAATATGTGTTGGAATCAATTCGTCAGTGAGTAATTGGTTATGCATTAAGGAATATGTAGTTTATGTGCATGTCTTATTTCTTTTATTCTTTGTATTTTTTTTGTATTATGACTTACACTTGTTGTTTGTGGTTTTTAGTTTGAAGCACATTGGTCAAAGGGGTGGCATGGTGGCTCAGCGGTTAGCACTGTCGCCTTATAGCAAGTTGTGTGTTATTGTGTGTGAATGAGTGTGTATGGGTGTTTCTCAATACTAGGTTGCGGCTGGAAAGGCATCCGCTGTGTAAAAAATATGCTGGAATAGTTGGAGGTTCATTCCGCTGTGGCAACCTCTGAAAAAAGACTAAGCTGAAGGAAAATGAATGAACATTGGTCAACTAAGGTTGTTTTTAATAGTGCTAAATAAATAAACTGTTATTGTTATTCTTATTAGATGTGTGTGATATTCCAAAATCTGTTCTCAAAAGTCAGACGTTTAATTTTCACTCAGCCAACAGACATATTAAATGATCGATAAGATTTCTTAGCTGATGAAATGTTTGTTATAATGGCTGATTGCTAATACTAACCAAGCTGCAACAGCACAGGAGTGACAAGCGCGGTCTCCATGGCGTAGCAGAACTCCCTCCCAAACATGACAGCACCGTGCATCACCCATAACCTCTTGGGAATGAGGGTCACAGAATCCTCACTGGATGAGTCCTCTGACATCTCCACATCCTTCTCCTTCTCTGTGATTTGTCCACCATTCGGTTCTTTCTCCTGCATCACTGCCAGCTCCAACACTGGAACAGGCTCGTTGACAGCATTTTTGGGTGCCATTCTGGCCTGCATAAACGAAGCTGTTCTGAGGTCTTGATCCAGAAACGGTTCCACTCACTCCTCACAAATCCAGACGCTATTCTTTCCAGAGCTCCAAGCTGATCTTTCATAATCCACTGAAGCTTTCTTTTGAACTATTTTAACTCAATTATCCTTTATATTTGAGGTCTAATGACTGTTATAATGAGCGGCAGTCCATATAGAGCTATGTTGTAAATTACAAGTCAAGTTTTCATGAGCGGAAAAAGGGAAAAGAGGGAGGGAATGGAGAGCAGAACAGGTGGATGCTCCTCTTTGTGCCTCCATGGAATTACTTATTAATCTGAAAGAGAGAGAGAGAGAGAGAGAGATAGAATCAGCGACGGAGGATAAGAAAAATCTTGGCATTAACAACAAACATCCAGTGAGAGATCAAAGCAGTGGAAAAATGTCAGTGAAAAACAAGTTGGGAAAAATCCTGGCATTGCGACAGTAAACATGATTTCTGCAGAACTTATTTGGACTAGCTATAATCCCAGGAGAGGGAGGAATGAAATATTAAATGTGACTAAAATAGGGAAAAGGCACTGACAAGTTGGTAGCATGTAGATCATTATTCCTTAGAGAATCATTTAAGGCCGTAACTCATAAACAATCATATATATGCACTACACAATCATATACTGTATATGCACTGCACTACACACACACACACACACACACACACACACAATATTTTGCAATTTATATAGTCAATATACATGAAGAGTTCAGATTAGGGCAGTGCGATTAATCGCAATCGAATCGTGATTTTAAACGTTGCAATTAGCTAATCGCAAGACGCTGCCATAGGAAATGTATATGTATTATATAATTTCCCCCACCCAGAGCAAATGCATGACTGCCGATTTACATGGGGCTTCAGCGTCAACACTTGACAGAGGGTGTGTCTGAAGTTGACGCAATCTTCATAGCAGCGTCAGCCAATGAAATGAATCCGCAACCAACTACTGTCTGAGCTGCTGTATTTGCATGAAGCGATCTGAAAAGTTGAGAAATTCCACATTTCTGCAGCGAGCAGATCCGCAACGCAATTTGGCAATGCCTGATGTCCCCCTAATTAAAATGAATGGGAAGTGTTGACACTGACACCCTGTGTAAACTGGTATTAACACAATCAGTATTATTAATCTGCCGCTTCAGAAGCATTATTAGACTAATTCATATCAATGAAAAACAGCATGTCGGTAATATGGGAATATCTTGGTTTCAAAGTCACAGACACTGAACAAAAACAGGTCCTTTGTAAGAGCTGTCGCAGAATTGTTGCCACAGCATGAGGAAATGCAACAACCAGCAGCCATACGAGGAGTGTCTTGCTAAAAAGTCAACTAAAAGTATTGCTAGTGACGCTCAATCTAGTAGCAAGCAACAACAAAGTGCAATTTCAGAGTTGTCTGCAGATGTTACAACATATGAAAAAACATCACGCAGGCACAAGGAGATAACTAACACGATAACTCACTACTGTTTGCTCTAGAGAAAAAATTGTGTTTCATTTCTGAATATTTATAAACAAATTTCAATAAAAGTTGGAGTTAGTTAATATCTTTTCATATCAGTTCCTTTTTTAACTAAAATCACTGCATTTTAGCAGTAAGAAGCTACAATACAGAATATTGAACTGAAGCTTGACTACAAAATTAAATCGCAAATCAAAATCGCTAAATCTGTTAAAAAAATTGCAATTATATATTTTGCCCAAATTGCACAGCCCTTGTTCAGATGCAAAAACTTCTTAGTGCCATCTGAAGTTTTCCTTTTAAATGAGCATTTTCCTCAGCCTCCTGTGTTTATGTTCAGTTCTTTTACTTTAAAGGCAATGAAAATAAAATATTCTTTATTATAAAAGTAAAATTACTGAAACTACACACAATAAAGCTTGAGAAAAATGCTGAATTTAGAGGAACATTTCATGTCACTTGCATCTGAATTCTTCACATATAATTAAAAAAAAAACATTTTTGTAAGAAAATAAAAATAAAATTCTTGCCAAACAATGTCTTGAAAGCCTTTTTAAACAACAAAACATTTAAGACGTCTTCAAGTGGCTAAGTGAAGGTCAACACAAGTAATCATTTTTTAAATTGCTGTCTAACACTGGCACCAGAAAGGGCTGGGGTGCATACTGTTGCTATAGTTATATGACCTCATGTTGCGTGCAGGATGGTTTGCGAATGTCTTTTAATCAACCTCAAGCTCTAAAACACTGTTTGTAAATGCTGATAAAGCATAAGCCTATATTAAAAATAATAATATGTATTTTTACGTTTATTTACACCTTGTAGAGTAAGGTGATAAAGGCCGCAACAGTGTGTGAAGTTCCAAAGGTCGTTTTACACAAGTCACTATTACACAATCATGCAAGTTACTGTAAAATTTAACAGTACATGTGCAAGTACGGAAGACATTAGCTTAAGAGTATTGCATAAAAGCAAATGGCAGATGTGAAGCTGATATCATGAGCCACTTCTATAAAAAAAAAAAAAAAGATTAGTTTAATATAGCGTTTTTATTTCGTTTTAATTAGTAACAAAAAAATCTATACAATCTATACAAGTTTGGGGTCGGTAGGATTTTTAAATGTTTTAAAATAAGCTCATCCTTCTCACCAGGTTTGCACTATTGCACTATAAAATAACTGTTCAAAAGTAGATTATAATTTAATTTAATCATTTATTCCAGTGATTTTAAAGATGAATTTTCAGCTTCATTACATCAGTTTTCAGAGTCATATGATCCTTAAGAAATCACTCTTTATTAATATTATTTTTATTAGGGCAGCTCAGTGGCGCAGTGGGTAGACAATCGCTGGGTCAGTTAGTGTTTCTGTGTGGATTTTGCATGTTCTCCCCGTGTTGGTGTGGGTTTCCTCTGGGTGCTCCGGTTTCCCCCACAAAATCCAAAGACAAGTGCTGTAGGTGAATATGGTAAGCTAAATTGTCCGTAGTGTATGTGTGTGAATGGGTGTGTGTAGATGTTTCCCAGCAATGGGTTGCAGCTGGAAGGGCATCCACTGCATAAAACATATGCTGGGTAAGTTGGCGGTTCATTCCGCTGTGGGGACCCTAGACTTATAAAGGGACTAAGCCGAAGAGAAAATGAATGATTTATTATTATTAATTTGATAATTATTAATGGTAATAGTAGTAAAAGCAATAATGACTGGAGTAATTACTTTATTTGAAACTACATACAATAAAAAAGCAATTATTTAAAATGTTTATAAATATTTAACAAATTAACATTTTTTTTACATTTAATAAATTCCAACTTGATGAATTTTCTTAAAAAAAAAACATGGAAAAAAGCTGACCCCAAACATTTGACCAGTAGTGTATATAGTTTTTAAAAAATGCTGATTACTGTACAATAATATGTGTAAAACAAAAAAATGTTTTTCATTTGTGAAAATAAGAAGTGTATCACGGCTTTATTTTGTTGGTTTAATGTCAAAAAGTAGTAAAAATGTTTAACTACCATATATTTCTACCATAATTAATAGAAGATGCACAATAATGTGCCATAGTGAGTAACAGTAGTTTATAGACCGAAACACTTTGGCATATTTAGAACAAGACATATTAATGACATATTAAAAGAGTATATTTGAGAAACATTAGACAGCCCTAAAATACTAAATAGTAGCCATTTTAAATCCATCTATAATGTTTAGTCAATCCTTCAAACCTGCCAGGTTTTGATTATTTAATCAATTTATTTAGTATATATTTGAACATTTACAGGTCATTACAAGCGAGCAATTCCATGCAATAACCTTGCTGTGAAAAAAAAAAAAAGTTTTCGCCAAAATATCGAAATCGTTTCTGCGTTTTTTGTGCAAGCAAGTATTTTACAGTACTTTAAAAATACTCAAAAATGTCTCAAAACACGTTAATGTTTTCAAACTATTATATCTGATTTACCAAAATCACACAAGTGCCAATTTCACACCTCTCACACCCATAAGGAGAGACGTCACATCCATAACAAAGCTTTTTCCTTATAAATGCAAAACATGTCAAATAAAATCAATCATTTTTGTTCTATAGTAAGCCGACTCTTATGCTTTTGATTAGCATAGTTTCTTTTGGGCTGTGCAGTTTAATTCACAGAATTTCTACAACGTATGTTATATACTGTAAATGCACAGACATTTTAGGTCACATCCATAAAGCAGGTTTATTTTCCTTTTAAAAAAATATATAAAATATGTCTACAGATTGATATTTTTCTGCTCCCATAACTCTGTGGTTAGTAGTTCTGGAAAATATAAACAGTTGTTTCAATATAATGTTAACATATACTTTCTCTGTCAATTTATGTTTTGAGATTTTACAGCAAATGTCACATCTATAATGCTGGAATTGTTCGTGTGTTACTTAATTACTAAATACATAAATATGTCTGTTATGCTGAATGATAACAGAATATTATCTCACAGATATTTTGACATTTTATTTTCACAAGTTATTTGAAACATTAATGTACACAATATGCTTTCAATGTATAGAAAATCTGTTTCATAAACAAAAATTTAATACAGACGCTTAAATACCTCAGCTTTTACCCAGACGCCATATATGAGTAACTGTACATATGCAAGTGTACATGTCATAAATTTAGTTAAAACCTCTCCAACATATAATTAAAACATATCCTACCTCTTTCCCCAAGTACCATGCGTTTCATTTGCTGCCTAAATCCTTTAAACACTAAAATACCGTCCCAGATAAAGCCAATCAGAAAGACTAGAGGACAAGCTGAAGTGACACATACAGTGACCGTGAGTTATAAATGTGTCACTAGTTTTACATGAGGCTACATGAGGATCTCGTGATAACCGGCCGTCCCCTGTGCGCTGTGCTGATAAGGCAACACCCAGACGCTTCTGGCAGGTAAACCTCTCCCCAAAAGAGCCCAGGCCCGCTGTGACAGGGGTCAGGTGGACGAATTGACACCTGTGTCAATGTTTGACATGATATTGTGACACGGAGGAGACAAGTCGTGGGTTCTTATTGCGTAACGAAAAAGTGGCTTTCGCTGAATCACGTGCAAAAACACTTATAAGAAGCCTCTGATAAAGCTCAGGTCATGTCTAAACATGTACGGTCTTCCCTTGTTTGTTATTGGAAGTACGCCTGGAAACAAAACAGGAATCCTTGTCATTTTCAGTTAACATCGTGAGATATTAATGTTAGACAGATATACGACCTAGCTAGCTAAAACAAACGAGCATATTACAACAAATGATCCATTAAACCCCGTTCCCTAATATTTTTCTTCTTCTGGATTCAAAGGATTGCCAGATAATCAGACTGTTGCGTGCAGCGGGGCGCTATGAACTCTGTTGTTGATATTTTACCTCATACATACTATAATCACGTTACCAACTGTATTGCCTGGAAGAGTTAAGTGATCTGAGTGGGAATATTAGCGAGTGACTTTTAATAATTAAGCATTTGGGATTTCGCTGAACTTTCTGTGAAACACAAGTCTGGTTAATGCTTGTTAGCTCGGACTGCTAGCCTGCTAATTAACTTGCTTTTTCGGTGAATTTAGCCGATACCTTCAGTTGCCCAGCACGACGAGCTGTCCCTTTCATAAAAGACATGTCAACTTTTGGATTGAAAAAGATTATCAGCATTCATAAGTAAATGGATTAAGATGTTAAAAAGCCGAATGTACCTGCTCTCAGGTCGCGGATGTACTGCATCTATTGTCTGCTCGAGGTTGCCAGTCGCTCCGCTCTACAAATCCCCCTCGTCAGCAGTGATGTAATCAAGCGTATTGCTGTCAAAATCTGTCAACTATGACCTAAAGCCATAATTTCTTATGTCATTCCGATTTATTCGCGTCATAAAGACACGACTTGTGATATTTTATTATATAAGATAGTGTAACTATATAGGCAACTGATAACATTCTTTGAAAGATTAGATAAAGTTCAGATCAAATACTACACTGACTGAATATTACACTTAAGGAACTCGTTCAGCCTGAATCTCTTATAAGGGTAGTTTCAGGGAAAGTTATAGCTAAGCCACAAGTTTAAAAATCAGTCTTGCTTGTATGTATGCATCCATGTAAGTGTGTATATGTATGTTTTTTGACTCTCAAGTTGGTGCTAGCAGTTGACTTGAAGGTTATGAATCAACAATGACCACATTTTCAGCTAAAAACAGACACAAATTATCTACACCAGGATGACCTGATGGTAGTGTGTAATATTTCAGTTTTTGTTTATTGTGGGAGAGGGGGGTGCACTGTCCCTATATTTAAAATATATATTTAAAAATATATTTAAACATTGACTTGCAGATAAGCAGACCTTGCTCAACCACATTTACTTATCAAAATCATTGATTGCTTTTAATTAGCCCAAAAAACATAAAAAGGCAGACCTAAAACTATACTATACTATACTTTACATGAATTTGAAATAAGCTTGAAAAGGATTTAATACGCTATGAATAAAATTCAGCAGATAAGTGTATTTATTAGATAGTTTCAGTCTGTTACTGGTTTATAACAAAGGTTTTCATTCATTTAATAATATTAATGTTTTTAAAGTCCTCTTTCAAAAGCATTAACAATTCTTGCTGACAACAAACTGTAAGGGTTTACGCTAATAGTGAGTAAAAGTAATTCATTAATTTACCAATTATTTTTTATTAAAAAGATCAGACTTTTTCTTAACAATTGCATAATATAACTTGTTACTAGACTTGCAATTGTGTGTAAGACGCCTGAAGGTGTAAGAAGACTGTGAGATATAAACTTCTAATTCTGACACGTTGTTTACAGAATTAAAAGTTAATATTTTGCAATTACGACTTTATAATTGACAGTTTGTGTGACACAATTCTTTCTTTTCCCTTAAAAGTCTAAATGAAAAAGTAAAAAAAAAAAACTTGGACTGGACTTTTTAGCAATTGCAGTTTTATAAATCACAGTTCTGTGGAAAGAAGTCAGTAGAAAATGCAATTGCAAGAGACAAGGCTAGAAATGCAGGTTTATAAACCAAATCAGATTTTTTTCTCTTATTTCTGACACCAGACCCCCCCACCCCCTCACAATTACAAGTACATGTCTTGCAATTATGTTGTAATAACTGGCAAAAGAAAGTTTGTAGTGTGAAAAACTTCTAATTCTTCTTTCTTTCTTTTCTTTTCGGATTAGTCCCTTTATTAATCTAGGGTCGCCACAGCGGAATGAACCAACAACTTATCCAGCATATGTTTTACACAGCAGATGCCTTTCTAGCTGCAACACATCGCTGGGAAACACTCCTACACTCCCAATCACACACATACACTACGGACAATTTAGCTTACTCAATTCAAATGTCTTTGGACTTGTGGGGGAAACCGGAGCACCTGCAGGAAACCCTCACGAACACAGGAAGAACATGGCTCGAATCAGTGACCTTCTTTCTGTGAGGCAATAGCGCTACCCACTGCACCACCGTGCTTCCTAATACTATAATTAATATAATAATAATATTTATTTTTCCCTTCATAAAGCAACAATATAACAGGCAAAAATATAAATATTCACATGACTTCAGGATCCCTCACCATGATCCTAGGCATCAAAACAAATGTAAAAACCCTTTCCTGCAAATGTATAAAATAAATGCTGTTGTATATCATATTAGCACTATTGCATGGTCATTGTAGTTACACGAAGAAGTTGCAAAGTTCAAAATAAAATGCAGTCTCATAAAATCTACATCAAGCTATTTACAGTTTTGCAGAATAACAAATTCCAGTGGTTTGACATCCTAATGCCAACCATCTGAATCCCACACTGTTCACTTGTGGGTTCTCATGCCGACCGGCTGTTCATATTCATTCTTTTCCCATTATCCAAAGCAATCACTGCCCCTGAAGCCTTGGAGCTCTTCTGGACGCTCGCAACATCTCCACTCGTCTGCTCTCTCTCCATCTTCCTGAAAAACCTCTTCATAGTTGACTGAAAGTTACTAGTGACGAAACAGTAAACCACAGGATCCAAGCAGCTGTTGAGGCTGCTGAGAGTCACAGTCACGTGATACACAATCACATGATGAGGAAGATCTGGGTGGAAATAAAAGAGAACCTGACGGACGTGAAATGGCGTGAAGCAGATGGTAAAGATCACCAATACGGTCGACAGAAGCTGCATGGCCTTCATGCGTCTGTCGCGACTCTGCTGCATGAGGCCTGGACTGGAGAGAGCGCATACTATTCGTATGGTAAATGCTACGATGATTACCATTGGCAAGAAGAACTCAAATATGGTTAATGCGAAGAGTTTTGAAAGACCAGAGTGTTTGAATGCCGTTGTTAAAAGCGAATAAGTCACGACAATGGCGAACAACCAAATGCAAACACAAACCGCTTTGGCTATATTGGGGTTTCTCCATTTTCTCGATGCTTCTGATTGAACGATGGCTAGGTAGCGATCCACGCAGATGCTGGTGAGGAAGAGGATGCTACAATACATGTTGACGAAGTAGCTGAATATGTGCATGTAGGAGCAACTGAGGCATTTTCCTCCACTGTAGTAGAGTACGATGCGAGTGGGGAGCGAGAGGTTGACCAGTAGATCCGTCACCACCAGGTTAATGGTGTAGATGACCGATGTGGTTTTGGGTTTGGTTCTGTAGCAGAAAACGTACAAAGCCAGACTGTTGAGGGTCATGCCGACCATGAAGATGAGCGTGTTGATGACCACCAGAGCAATCCATAGGCTGTAGAAGTCATTATAGAGGCCCTCGTCTAAGTGGGCCAGTCTGTGGAGGTAAGGCTCACGGTTTGGTGGAGAAGTGTTGGTGGCGAGGGGAGGAATCAGTGTTGAGGTGAGGTTGAGGTTTGATGAACCGGTATGGGTCATCTCTGTGGTTTAGATGCTGGATCTGGAGGAAGAAAGGTCAAATTGTGATTACATTAGAAGAATTTTAAACACGCTGTCAGTTTCTGTGGTCATGGGTTTTGTATGGCAGGTCATACAAATATATGACAGTTTTAAAGCGAGATACAGCAGGAATTTTTTATATTTTTTTATTGAGAAAGGTGATTTATTTTTAACTAAGAGGTTTATCAAGTATTAAGAGATGTGTACATTTTTTACCACAGAACTGTATCTCTCAAATTGGGCAGGCAATGGTTCTTTCTTGTCTAGATTACTGTCCAGTGGTTTGGTCGAGTGCATCAAGTAAAGACTTAATAAATAAGATAAATAACAGTTAGTCCAGAATAGAGCGGCACGACTAGTTTTACACTGCAATAGAAGGGTTAATATTATGAAAGTGCATATAACTTTAGGTTGGTTATTGGTGTAGGATAGGGTAATGGTTTCTCTGTTGTGTTCCAGGAAGAAATATTTCTGTGTCAAGAGTTCCAAGTGTTTTACTGCCAACTTTTGTATAGTAATGCTAGTCATAATTTAACACCAGGCATGCATCAAAAGGATTTTTATTGCTTCCTGTTTCAAAAACTAATGCAAAGCAACAGACTGTAATGTATCGAAGAATGAAATTTCCATCAGACATTACATGCTTTGTAACAAGTAAAATGAGGTTTAAAATCGTTAAAGAAATATTTAATGGCACAATACTAAGTGGATTGTTGATCTATTATCTATGATACATCTACTTGTTGATGTATGAATTTTGGTCTTTGTTGTTATGGATTAATGTAATTTTGTTTTGTGTTCGATGGATGCCAGGAAGAATAGCTACTACCTTGGTAGCTTGGGGTTGCTGATAGATAAACAAATAAATAAACTTGCCTCTCTATTTTATGTTTTTGGAAATTTTGGTCCAAAACATTAGTGATTTTTTAGTCTAACGGAAGAAAACATACAAAATTCAATTTTAAGTGTTTCTTTTATAACACATTATTAATTGTTTACAGTTTTATTCAGTCTATATTCTGAAGATTTTACAGAGAGATATGTCTATACTTAATTGTGTAGTATTTGCACTACAAAAATGCTTTTAATTTTATTTTCTACGATTTTTTGTGTTAACTGTTTATTTCCCATGCTTGCCCATTTTTGGAAACAAAGAGAAAATTAAGTCATGTTTAACCACTTAACTTTTTGTGTGTGTTCAGATGGCAAAATTACAAAAATTAGCCTAGTCTTCAACTGCTCAAAGTAAGTCTACTACAATAAGACTTTATTTTGATGGTCCCTATTGCACATTTTGTTGACTAAAAGTTGCATTGCAACTACATTCCAATCAATTCTCATTTGAAAATTAGTAGACTGTCTGCTTAATATCTGCTGATTCTGCTCCTTCAACAGACAACAGACACTGGGTGTTTCCCAGTGATGGGTTGCAGCTGAAAGGGCATCCGCAGCATAAAACATTTGCTGGATAAGTTGGCGTTCATTCCGCTGTGGCGACCCCAGATTAATAAAGGGACTAAGCTGAAAAGAAAATGAATGAATGAATAAAGAAAGTACATGTCAACCTACACTAATCCTAACCCTAATTTAACAGTCTTCTAATAATCTAATAAGAATTAGTTGACATGTGGATGCAATGTAACAAATTCAACAAAATGCGTTAAAGGGACCATCAAAATCAAGTTATACCTCAACGATAAAATTTTTTAAAATGATTTTGCCCAAAAAGTCCTCTAAGTCACAATCAACAATGTTTTTGTGCAAGAAATGTATGCAGATTAAATAAATGCATATTTGATTAAATAATGACTTCTTTGTATATTTAATAAAATGTTTTTTAAAAACTTGCAATACAAAAAGTTAGCAATCGTTAATGTAATAAATCAACTGTCAAAATATGATGACAGTTTACTTTCTACCCTACTCAAAAAATGATGCTTACTGTCTGTTCAAACTACTTACTTAAAATGAGCTAAAGCAACACAATTCTTGAGATTTTTTTTATTTCTTTTTGGACAACTTAAATGTTTTATGTTCAATCCACTTAAAGTTGTAAAAACTAATAAGTTAACTTAATTCCTTCATGCTGTCCCAACACAAATCGATTGTGTGGAACCCAGCATTTTTCACATTGTATATTCACCTGCAGTGTGTCGCATTAAAACTGTGTGTGTTTCAGCATTTCAAAGCCCCGTCACATGGTACAATGTGGCATCATGGAAAATTGCCTGCAAAAACAAATATGCTCTCCTTCCATCGCAGGAAGAATGAGCCTGATAAACAAACAGCCTGGAAGCGAAGAGGTGCCTACGGTCTGGCACAGTTCACAACGAGATGTGTTTATCATTAAGACTAATGGGAAGGATATTTGTTTGGATACTGAGATTCGTGGGAATAGACGTCCATCTAACTATTGCGCAAACGAATCCTGAGCAGCGTCTGAAAGCGTCAGACTTCTGGCTCTTTTGCCTGTTTATTTACTTGGGTCTCTGCTCAATTTACATCTTAATTGAAAAAGCAGAACAATATACAATATTTATTGACCGAAATGAAGTTGTTTAGACATCAGGGACGAACCTCGACTGAATGAATTTAAATATTTGAAGAAGGTCACGCTCTGTTGCATAATTAAAATGAATCCTTACTCAATAACTTTTGACTTCAAGATAAAAAATGGCAGGTGAATAGGATAAAAACAAACTATAGAGCTTCATGGTTGATTTATTAGATTAATAATTGCATAAATATTTGTATATTGTATGTTTTCTAAGATTTTATATTACATTAATTTATATAATAATAATTTAAGAAATTATGTGCTAATTTGTATATTGAATATTGCATAAATGTTAATTTTATTAAATCGTTTTAATGTCAAATTAATTTACAAAGGGAGTTTTAGAATTGTCTTTTTATTACTTCAGGATTACTAAAATAAATAAATATTTTTTTTATTAAATATTTAAATAAGTTTATTGTACGATGGAATTTTGGTTACTATCAAGCAAATTGTGTATGAACAAATTCCTCTTTGACAGTAATTGTTGCTAAAGTGCAAACGTATGGCTCAGTGCAGAAAAAAAAAGAAAAATATGTATTGTAAGTGAAATCTACAGACATAAACTAATAACCTGTGACATAGGAATGCATTTTGGATGTTTTCTTTACATTAAACAACAACAACAACAACAACAACAACAACAACAAACTTAATGAAAAGCCTTGCCTTAAACACTAATTCTTTTGCAGTTTCACCGTGACACTGAAAATCCACATCAAGTGATACCAAAGGATGACGATTGAAAAAGTGAATCAATTGTTTGTGAGAGAGATGGTGAGAATTATTGAATTATTGCTCCTGTCTAGAAAAGTAAATTCATCATCAAAAACTCGAATCTGAGATTTAAAGGGATTGCCGTTTTCCAAGACATCAACAAAACTAATGGGCCTCTCTGAGAGACAGTGATGCATTAATGCTGTCCAAATAAATATCTCTGTGTGAGTCGCCGCCACAGCTTTTGATGTATGCCAAAACATGTTTTCCAAAGACATGGGAACATTTGGAGAGGCAGAATATAGTCACATCCAAAATATTACTAAAACGCAGATATTTATGACATATAATAACATATATATATATATATATATATATATATATATATATATATATATATATATATATATATATATATATATATATATATATATATATATATACTGTATATATTTATATATATATATATATATATATATATATATATATATATATATATATATATATATATATATATATATATATATATATATGTATGTATGTATGTATGTATGTATGTAAGTAAAGTGGACATTTAGTATATGGTAAATGACTAGAAATTAAACAAAATTTTTATAAATTTTTTTGCTTGAGGAAGTTGGATTTGAACCTAAACATAAATGTCTAATTATACACTGACTATAATTAAATAATAGTGAATATATAATTCTATTACAAATTTTATTTAAATTTTAACAATAATTTTCAGAGTTGTTAATTACTACAAATAATTACATGAATTCAACTGGCGATCAATTACATATATTTTACCAGCTTAAAAAGTTCAGAAAGGCTTAAAATTGCAAGGCAAACATGACATGATAAGAAAGGTTTACAATATACACTGTACAGAACAAAAAGAAAATATGATTGCTTACCTACACATGTGGAAAGATGCAGTTGATCTGGAGCGTCAAACAAAAAAGTTAAAATGAGGGCCAATGATCTGACACTCAAATGACACCCTAAAATATCTCAGAAAGAGCCTTTAATGATGCAAAGCAAATCCCCTGTGCCAAAAACATGCCAACCATCTTCATCTCGAAGAAGCAGGAGAAAGTCAGTCTCTCAACCTTATCTGTGCTGCATGTCTCTATTTCTGCCTCTTTCTGTCTGTTTCACTCTTTTTTTTGTTTCCTTCCCTCCCTTCATCCTCTGGCTCACAGGAAGCTGCAGTTAGTTTGGATAAACCCTGACATCACAAACACTGGCTTCTGGGTTGTAATACGCTTCAATTTGATTGTTTTTTCACTGTGGGTCACTAAAATAATATTCAACATACTTAAAATAAAATGTAGCCTTTTTTTTTGCGAATTTATTTTTAGATTTAAACGGATTAGCACTAGGGGGCAGTGTGCGGATTGAACAAAATTGATACACTCACCGCCCGCTTTATTAGGTACATTTTATTATTTTTTAACTTCTCATTAACACAACTTACTAATCAGCCAATCACATGGCAGCAATTTATTGCATTTAGGCATGTAGACATGGTCAAGATGATCTGCTGCAGTACAAACCGAGCATCAGAATGGGGAAAAAAGGGGATTTAAGTGATTTTGAACATGGCATAGTTGTTAGTGCCAGACAGGCTGGTCTGAGTATTTCAGAAACTGCTGATATACTGGGATTTTCACACTCAACACACAATCTCTAGGGTTTACAGGGAATGGTCCGAAAAAGAGAAAATATCCACTGAGTGGCAGTTCTGTGGGCGCAAATGCCTTGTTTTTGCCAGAGGTAAGAGGAGAATGGCCAGACTGGTTTGAGCTGATAGAAAGGAAACAGTAACTCAAATAACCACTCGTTACAACCGAGGTGTGCAGATGAGCATTTCAGACTGCTTAACACGCCAAACCTTGAGGCAGATGGGCTACAGAAGCAGAAGCACGTACCGGATGCCACTCCTGTCAGTTAGCAACAGGAAACTGAGTCTATACAATTTACACAGGCTCAATCCAGAAGATTAGAAAAATGTTGTCTGATGAGTCTCGATTTCTGCTGCGACATTCAGATGTTAGTGTCAGAATTTGGCATCAAAACCATTAAAGCATGAATCCATCTTGCCTTGTCCAGGCTGGTGGTGGTGGTGTAATGGTGTGGGGGATATTTTCTTGGCACACTTTGGGCTTATTAGTACCAACTGAGCATCATATTCTACCCAAGTATTGTTGCTGTCAATGTCAATCCCTGTATCACCACAGTGTACCCATCTTCTGATGGCTACTTCCAGCAGGTTAACGTGTCATGTCATAAAGGGCAAATCATCTCAGACTGGTTCCTTGAACATGACAATGAGTTCACTATACTCAAATGGCCTCCACAGTCATCAGGTCTCAATCCAATAGAGCACCTTCGGCATGTGGTGAGCTGGAGATTCGCATCATGGATGTGCAGCCGACAAATCTGCAGCCACTGCATGATGCTATCATGTCAATATGGACCAAAACCTTTGAGAAATATTTCCAGTACCTTGTTGAATCTATGCCACAAAGGATTAAGGCAGAAAAGGGGGTCCAACCCGGTTCTAGTAAGTGGCCGGTGAGTGTATATTTAATTCAATTACTTTACATTTATCAGTCAAACACACTTTAAGGGTTTTTATGGATAAGGAATGCTGCTGCCTGTTTTAGGCCACTGACTGAATATTTTCCCTCATCCCTGCTGGGCACGATCATCATCATGCATTGGAGATGGTATGAACCGTCACAGGGGTCAAATTTATTTTAACTAGGCTATTACTATAATTTTTTTCAGACCGTTTTTTCAGAAAAAAATTATAAAAGTTACAAAATTAGCAATAAAACTTGAGAAACGTCTTAAACTGCATATATTAAAACCAAACCTTAATCCCTTATTCAGACATTACCAGTGGACTAGTTCATTAATGTAAGTGAGGATAGCACAATAAAGTAAACTGTGAATATTATACCCCCTAAAAAATCATCATACCATGGTATAAAAAGCAACAGGGAGTTGCTGTTGACGTTTCTCCAGAAAAATATTGAAGATCAGGGTTGTGAATCCTTGTCATTGTTAAAAACAAACAACAACCTAGATAGCTCTATTGTTATTGCCTGATTAATTTTTGGTTAATTGTAATTCATATTGTACCATTCTTAAAAATAATCGGACATTATCCAGATTAATTTGTTCTGGCACACTTTAACTCTGAGCTATTGTCATATTTTATAACCAATTTCTAAACTATAATGAATAAACTGTGATGATGTGAGAAATGTTGAAGTTGTCTCAATTTTTGACATGACTGCATATATCTAAGACTTTCCTAAGATATTTTGAGAGGTGTCAGAATGACAGAAAGATAGCAGGAATGAAAGGGCAGGATGTATTAATATGGTTTTTCCACATTTCCTGTCTGGAAACTCATCCATCAGCATCTGCCAGAGATCCGTCCTGATGTTTCCGAAATTTCTCCAACCAAAGATTTAAAGTCTGTAAGCTGAAATATGACCGAGAGTGAGTTTGAATCATTGGGACTGTGCTCTGTCCTTTGTCTCCACAGTTTAGCACCATTGGAAGCATGTGAATCATATTTATATGTGGCATTTATAGTCCACGCTCATAAACTCTTGAAAGTTACACACACACTGTATTCAGTAGGACTTTGAGCCCTGTTGGTCACTAAATAACAACTGTCAACTATTAAAGAATGTTGTCTCTGTAAAGATGTTGTTTTAAAGGTCAAATTGTAATTTAGAAATAAGAACAAAATGTTACTGTCTCTCAAACCAATACTGATCTGGATGTTCTGGCTCTGATGACTATTTCAAACAGGAGAACTATGATGGTTTTTTTCTTTCCAGAAGTAGGTCAGTAGGTGGATGGGTTAGATCAAATCTGAAGGTTCATGAATCCATCACAACAACATAATCAAATCTTTTCTATCTAGATGTAACATAAGGGCATCAAGGTCAGACACCAAATCACATTGTAGCACTACACTCACCGGCCACTTTATTAGGTACACCTGTCCAACTGCTCATTAATGAAAATGTATAATCAGCCAATTACATGGCAGCAACTAAATGCATTTAGGCATGTAGACATAGTCAAGACAATCTGCTGCAGTCCAAAGCGAGCATCAGACTAGGGAAGAAAAGTGATTTAAGTGACTTTAATAATAATAATTACGTACATTTATATAGCGCTTTTCTAGACACTCAAATAGCTTTACACATAGGGGGGAATCTCCTCATCCACCACCAGTGTGCAGCATCCACCTAGATGACGCGACGACAGCCATATTGCGCCAGACCACACATCAGCTGACTGGTGGAGAGGAGACAGAGTGATGAAGCCAATTATGATATGGGGATGGTTAGGAGGCCATGATGAGGCAAGTGGGCAAATTTGAAAAAAAAATACACACAGGCTCACCAAAATAGGAAAATAGAAGATTGGTAAAACGTTGCCTGGTCTGATGAGTCTCGATTTCTGCTGCAACATTCAGATGATATGGTCAGAATTTGGCGTCACCAACATGGAAGCATGGATCTTGCCTTGTTTCAGTGGTTCAGGCTGGTGGTGATGGTGTAATGGTGTGGGGCATATTTTCTTGGTACGCTTTCAGCCCATTAGTACTAATTGAGCATCATGTCAATGTCACAATCTACCTGAATATTGTTGCTGATCATGTCCATTCCTTTATGACCAGTGTGTACTCATATTCTGATGGCTACTTCCAGCAGGATAACGTGCCATGTCATAATGAGCGAATCCTCTCAGAATGGCCATACTCAAATGGCCTCCACATTCACAAGATCTCAATCCAACAGGGCACCTTTGGGATGTGGTGGAACGGGAGATTCACATCATAGATAAATCTGCAGCAATTGCAAGATGCTATCATGTCAATATGTCAAAATCTTTGAGGAATATTTCCAGTACCTTGTTGAATCTATGCCACGAAGGTTTAAGGCAGTTTTGAAGGCAAAAGGGGGTCCAACCTGGTACTAGTAAGGTGTCCCTAATAAGTGGCCAGTGACTGTACATAACCTATGCAAATTGAGGTAAAAAGATGACTTGTTAGAACACTCTTGAAAATTCAAGGTTATTTATTGCCATTGATTGTTCAATGGTTGTCTGTGAATATTTCCACTTCACAAAGCCTATTTATTTTTAAGAGTGAAGGGTTATATGTATGTATCAAAAAAGTTACCAATTACAGTTTCTTTCTTTCTTTATTAAAATTCTAATTTATTCTTGCATAAATATTAAATTGAGGCAAGTTGTTAGATTTTTAAATGTATACATTGCATAGTACAATACATTAATGTTAATTACAATGGTAATTGTTGACCAAAACAATAGTTTCATATTTGGATTTGTTAACTTTTAAATTATTTTTTGCTTTAGAATTTTAACATTCGATATTCATCATTGTCCATCCTCATTTTCACTGTATATTAGAAAAACACTAGTTCAAAATGCTTAACCTCTTACAGAAATGGAAGTTAACACAAGGCAAAAGAAATTGAAACAACACAATCACAACAATTCTAGATATTTCTGATCTGGGTGTGTACATGGATGCCTTAATAGCACTAAATGCTGACTTGACAACTCAGAAATGATGAAAATGATCAATTGATAAAAAACAGCAATTGTGACATGAGGAAAATGTATTATTCATATTTAAATAAGGTTGTTAGTTTTAAGTTCTGACACTTTTAAAATTACATCAATCAAATGTTGGCCATTTTACCGACCACGTTTTCGTTTATACAGATACATTATACATGCACTGAATAGGTATAAACCTGATATACACCCTTTTTATAGTATATTTCACTTAATACACATTATCTGAGTTGTGTGTGATTATAGTGTTTGGGTGGTTTAACTCCAAGTGCTTTATATTAACCACCATTTTGACTGCCTGACAGGACTACGCTGTAGTGAACGGCATGAATACAGGACAATTATCTGCTGAGTGCAGAAAAATCCTGTGTAGCATAAAACTGAACACTGGGTACCTGTTTCAGAGCGCAAAACGTCATCTCCTCCCTGCTGGATAATACATCAATGTCTCTGTTTCTCTTCTAGTGCAGCTACAGAAACAGAAGTGACAGCTCAGAGAGCGCCCTGCAAATGACCCACACGCCTAAAGTCATTTTACCTAAGTAAGGGCGGAATTTGTAGGAAGATGAAGGTGAGACAACAACCCCCACCCCCACCCAATATCTACAGTTAACACAAGAATGTGAATAATCCTGGATATTCAGTATATTTTGAATAAAATAAATGAATAAATAATAATAATTAAATCCGTGTTGAATCATTTAAGAGTTTGTCATTAAAGGCCTACCAATCCCCCCCCCCCCCCCCCCCCCCCTTAATTGAACAAAATGGGAATGTCCAACTGTTGCTCCTTTCTTTTATTGAGTCGAATTGTGCTGTCCAGTTGACTTCTGGTTTGTTGGTCAAGAAACAACAGTATTAGTAATAAAACGATTTCTATGAGAGATATTTGATAATATTATAATCTAGCTTAATTGTTTTCAACATTAAATAATTTATATACAATCCATGGCCATTATTCAATATAGCATACTCGTGTTTCAGTTGATTCAATCTAATTCGCTTTATCTTTATTTTATTTAATCCTAATGTGTAGATTATGTAGTTGCATTAAAAACGTAAAGAGCAGTTCGTTGTTCATGATGGAATTACTGATAGTCTTTAAGCGCCACCTAGTGCCAGAGAATAAATTAACATTGCTATTCAGCCTGACAAATGTTTGTCAGAGTTTTAACTCATATTTTGACAATCTAATTTAAATAAACAATTGCTCAAGCTAGCTTATACAATGGTGTAAAAAAGTGTTTACCCCTTACTGATTTCTTTTTCATGCATGTTTGTCACACTTTATTGTTTCAGATCATCAAACAAATTTAAATATTAGTCAAAGATAACAACTAAACTGATTATGCAGTTTTGAAATTAAGGTTTTTATTATTAAGGGAAAACAAAATACAAAACTACATAGCCCCGTGTGAAAACTGTTTGCCCCTTGAATATAAGTACTGGTTGGAACACCAGTCTGTTAAGTCTGTTAAGGCACTGTGGAGGAATTTTGGCCCAATCATCTTTGCAGAATTGTTGTATTTGAGCCACATTGAAGGGGTTTTAAGCATGAACCACCCCTTTAAGGTCATGCCACAGCATCTCAATTGGATTCAGGTCAGGACTTTGACTAGGCCACTCCAAAGTCTTTAATTTGTTTTTACTTAGCCATTCAGAAGTGGACTTGCTGGTGTGCCAAATTAGTTTTAGCTTGAGGTCACCAACAGATGACCGGACATTCTCCTTTAGGATATTATAATGTATAATATCCTGTCAATGATATTATTAATATCAATAATATTATGTTATTCTGTCACTCCAAATATGCTTTATTTTAATTTTTTTCCAAAATTTTCCACAATTTGTTATTACAAGTCATCATTTGTGAATGCGATTCAACAGGTTTTTGCTTCTGCTTAGCAAATTTTCTTTAATTTCTCCAGCAGCAGGTTTAACTTTAGTAATTTGATACACAGAAGGCGCTGGCACATGCTACTGTTCTTATAGTGACACTTCGCGTGGCACATTATTTGCTGGCTGCATTACTTTCTAACCACTAAGCCACCATGCTACCCTGACTTGGAGCTTGTGTAGATCATGAACACTGTCAGTAACACAGACCAATAAAAACAGATTGTGCCACGAGAAGTGTGACTTGGCACAGTTGCATGTGCCAGTGGCTTTTGTATGTAAGATGTCATGTCACTTAAACGTATAGCTTGAGCTTCTTTCCTTTGCTGAACACAAAAGGAGATATTTAAAAAAATGTTTGAAACCAGTAATCATTGACTTCTATAGTATATGATTTTCCTACTATGTAGGTCAATGGCTAGTTACTGGTTTCCAACATACTTCAGAGTACTTTATGTTCAACTTGAGGTTGTGCAAATGATGAGGACATTTTCATTATTGATTAAACATTATCATGTGTAACCTAGTTTTCCTGTATGATTGATGCATTTGAATATGAATGTTCTAAGAATAAGTAGCCAGCCTGGTAAAAGAAGTGGTTCTTTTTTTTCAGAATTAAATTATGAAATTTAAATACTGCACTTCTGTGACATTTTAAGCACTATTCTAAGTTAGCTTGTCGGATGGTCATCATAACCACTTTTTTTTTTAAGTTTTTGATTATTTTTGCCAAAATAGTAATCAAATCAATTTTAATATGGGCTTTTGGTGCTTCACACCTTTTTATTGGTCATTTTTTGTTTCAAGAATAAGGTAAGGTATAAAATGTTTTCTCTGTTTAAAAACAATACAGTAGTGAAAGTTCTCTTACATCAGATTGTGTGTTTTCTTTCACAGCTGGATGTTGGACACATGAAAAATATTTGTTAGCATTGGCCAAAACTGATTAGCAAAAGTCACACTCTAGCAACAGCCAACAGAGGATTCAGCTAGGTCTTAAAGCCTTTATCGATGGGTTATTTTCAACATGATGGCATAGCAATCAATGTAGGACAAATGGTCTCATGTATGGGACAAATTCTGGACCTTTGTTAGTGAGGGGTGGGTCTTCTGAATCCCCTCTCCCATCCCCGGCTATGGGCCTGAAGTTGTATTAATTAATGTGAACAGCTTCAACAAAAGTATGTTCAACTGATTAACAACACTGAAGCTCAACAATTATTGTTAAAAGTCAGTTTCCCTGTGGAGAAAATAAATAGCATTACTTAAATTTCATTAACAAATATTCATGGCATTTTATGATAGCCTAACTAGGCCCACACGGAATCTGCGAGCACAGAAATCCTCCGATTTCCAGCCCATCACTGAATCTATATATTTACATGTGTAAATGTGTGTACATTTATATTTATTCATTTTTTTATATTTATTTTAATAATATTATTGACTAACATAAAAACGTTCATATGATTTATTTACAATACATATAGTAATGTAGTATGTTCTGTTTTTTTAGTAGATATATTATACAAGAGACTTGCTTTGTTTACCAAGTAAATGGATCTCATTGGATTTGCACTGTAAACATTAAATAACAGTTAAAATGGTATTATTTGTTATTTTATATTAATTAGTTATTTTATATATTATATAATATAGAATTATATCATATTATATCATATATTAGTTATGATACTTCCAAAATCATTCCGCATAAATCCACAGATTTCTTACAAAATTCTCAGCAGAAATAGCAAAAAATTCTGTCTGGCCCTTACCTATAACACATTCCTGCTGTTGGTAGATATTTTAATTTCTCACTAATGCTACATTTATTTGATCAAAAACCCAAATTAACTGTGCTTCTGTAAATTTTTACAGTTTCAAAGCCCACTCATCATTGCAGAATTGCTTAGCTTATTCTATTGTCACATACATATCCATCACAAAACTACCTTTTCAGCATTGAACCTTGCTTTAGAGTCATGTGATCTTTCAAAAATCATTTTTATCAACGTGGAATACTGTTTTTATGATTCGTCACTGAATAGAAAGCTCAAAATTTGAACTGATTTGAACATTTGATAGCACTCATTTGAAAAAGAAATACATTTCTCTCCTTTTGTATAGATTTATTATATTGACTCTAAACTTCTGAACAACAGTGCATCTGCAAATAAACGGTAAACTTTAGCTCAAAGTGGGAATGTTTTCAACTTGATATAAGTCGTTTAACGGAATAAACAGTGACACATACAGCATTGATTTTCTGCGCCGTAATCATTCTTCAGCTGTTCCAATCTTTTGTATGTATGGCAATGTATACTAAACAGATCGCAGCACGGTGAAGCACTATCAGCCTATTAGATAACACAGCTCTTGAAGAGCGTCTGTGGCACTGCGGCACACGATAGGATGTTCATACAATATGACCCGTAGCTATTATAAGACTTATCTCCAGAGCCATTTATCACAAACTTGCACTGATTGTGAGGATCTGGCACCCTCATCATGTGAGGACAAATTGCCCTGGAAAGTCCTGATCTGTGAAAAATAACACACTGTGAGATTACAATGCATCCGCTTCTCTCTAGTGAATACAATTACGCTTGATAAATGCCTCCATGAAAACAAATAACCGGAGCAACAGTGCAATCATTTGCAGGTTTGTTTAATCTCAAAAGTCACCACAAGGTGGCGCATTTTTAATAAGAAGGTCCCATAATGCCTATAACGGAGCACAGATGGCAGCAGTAGTTCAGATACATAAAAAAAACACCATTTAAAATCATTTTATCAAATAAAACGAGTGAGACAATAATCTGGAAGTACCATATTTTAGATTAAAAATACATTTCCTTTCACATCCCTTTGCGAAAAACGGTCACACTACAATATTTAAAGTGTATGCACACATATATTGCTTTAAAAACATTTATAAAAATGTACATGTTTGTCTGTACCTATATAGCATCGCATTATATAGATTTATCGACTGACACTTAATTAAAAACAACATATACATATATATATATACACACATATACTGTATATATATATATATATATATATATATATATATATATATATATATATATATATATATATATATATATATATATATATATATATATATATATATATACATACTTATATATATTTGTGCAGTGATCAGTTCCAGCATTTCTACAGAGTCCCTATGCAAATGATAAACAGCAGAGATAAGTGACAGAACATAGACCTGAGTGTGAGAAAGTCTCTCGAATGGTCGGTAATGCCAACTAGTAATAAACCCTCAAAAAATAAGAACCATTTAATTTAGTTAAGCATCTGACACCTGTAGATGTGTCATATAAAAAGTATTGTACATGTAAAAGCTTAAAGACTCCTGTGTGTTTCTATTGGCAGTTCTAGACTTTGCATAGACTGGCAAACAGGTTTAAACATAATATTCAAATGTTCTAGTGCATCTGCAGCAGTATCTCTACAATAGACCATTTCAATGTGCTCCCATGAACATTTCCTGCTTGTTATCAAACTATTTCATAACTGTAACAAGAGGGATTCAATCATGACTTAATGTTAAAACAGCTATCATAACATTATTTATCAATGTTGTTGCTCTTTTTGGATTCTCGGAAGCTGTAGAAATGAAAAATGTAAAACAGGAAATACATTGGGACCATTGTTTTTGTTTACACCCCTCAAAATTATCTATATAGTCTTACCGCAGTATTTAGCAGTGTAGCTGCTTAACCAAGTGCACCAATCAGGATTATAACAGATCTTCAGTGATAGTCAGGTCGTCTTGGTGATTTGTGACATAGTAGTCATGAACATACATAAGAACAGCGATAGGTTGACCGATAATGAGTGAGAGCCACACAGCAGCATTTCCATAGTTGCCTCGAAGAAACCTGGACACCAACCATGCCAGTGGAATCTGAAATGAAGATCAGTTTTAAGTGAAGTGTAAACAAGTAAAAGATTATTTTTACAGCTCAGCTAGCAGGCTTGGATCATTTTCACAGGCATAACATGTAGTTTTTTATGCACAAACTTTATGCAAATGCATAAAAAGGTTAATACCTGTGCCATCATTCCCATAAATGCCCACAGTCTGAACATCCTGAGAGGAACACTGACCAGATACTGCAGAAAGAGAGATACACTCATGTTAAACAGGTTAATCTACTGAGTAAGTGTTTCGAAATGGCTTTTCACACTTGTCTTGCTTCACATTTCACACTACCTTTACTGAAAAAAGAAGTTTATTCAAGTGTGCTATTAGTATAGACCTATGCCTTTTAAACTAAAAAGAAGTAAAGTAGAATTATACTTAATGTTTTCACAAATAAAGTCTGTTTTGGGGCAACATGGTGGCTCAGTGGTTAGCAGTTTTGCCTCACAGTAAGAAGGTCGCTGGTTTGAGTCCCAGCTGGGCCAGTTGGCATTTCTGTGTGAGGTTTGCATGCTCCAATTTCCCCCAGAGTCCAAAGACATATAGGTGAATTGAATAAACTAAATAGTCAGTCATGCGCCTATGCAGGTCCAAACGCTTACACATTGCTTAATACACACATTATGTACAGCAATACACAAATATCTTACATATGAAAAAAATTTAAGGATTAAAATGTTACAAAAAATATTATTTTGTGCATAAATATGAAAACTACTGCCTCTGTGCCTCATCTCAGGGGGCTTTTTTCAGTTTATTCATGTCAATTTGCAATTGTACAATGTTATTATTAGCAGAATTATTTATTATATGCATATATATATTTGTTTTAATAAAAACAAGTTTAGATTTGTCCATCTGTTGGGTATTGGAGACGTCTGCATCACCATATGGCGCATAAGAATAAGACCTGTGTTTGGATATAACTTTTGACCACACTTCATTTATTATTGTTCATTTATTGCTTTGATGGAAATTAGAACTGAATTTAGAAATAGTTTTGAAACAAATCTTTGTGCTTAACAAGCTAAATGAAATATGTAGGCTAATGGATGGAAGTAAAAAAGTAAAGAATAAAATGGAGGAGGCCTTTATCCTCTTGCTGCAGTTGGTTTGTTTAACTGTTTTTCGCTAGTGAAGTATTCAGTTTTTCCACTTACAAAGTCCACCATGTAAATAGGGAATGTGCCATGGCGTGGCGCAACTGACGCTTAAAGGGAATGGGAGATGAGACTCTGATTGCTTTAATGCACATTATGCTCAAAACACACCCATAACTTATTAAGAAAATAAGCACAACCCTGTTAGACCATGTGCCGTGGCGCAATGTGTATTTATTTAGTTAAAATAGCAAAAGTGGATTCTGACATGGCCTTATTGCTTTTGCGCCATGCACTTAGACTTTGCGCCTAGATCACTAAAGTAGAGCCCCTAAAGAAGATATTTCATGTAAAAATGTAAATTTACAGTCAATTCACCTCAGGCTATTAAAGATGTAGATGACGTGAATACGTGGTTCTTGCTGATTCATAATGCAAGTCAATGGTCACCGATTTTGAGATTAAAAATAAACACATACAAACAAGTCGAAAAATCAGTGCCTGTGCCTCCTGATGATACATTGAGGTCGTATGAGTGGTTTGAGCAAGAAACTGAACGTTATTTACAATATTATTAGCTTTAATCCAAAAACAGTTCTTGGCATGCTCACTGCACTTGCATCCGGTCGCTTGATGATCTATGTTTGAGACGCCAGTTCATTTATCAGTATGGAGTCATGCCTGCGGGAGTAATTTAGAGCCGCATCTTGGACACTCACAGGTTAGAACCATTTTGGCAAAAATGTTCATCCTCACTCTAATCACCTCATGCCTGAATGCATCAGATGAACGAGGCTCCTGCTTACTAAATTTTGAAAATGCTCATAAAATCTTAAGTGAATTGTGTTACGTCAGATCGTGTGATAACAAGAATGGACACTAATGGACAAAAACAAGCAGATTGAGCAGCGTGCACAACATCTGAAATGTTGTTTTGGTCATTCTAAAATCCCTTAGCCAAAGTCTGTCATTCAAGTAGTTCATTTGTTTTTCATCTTGAGCGGCGCTGCATGACCAAAGAACGGTCTCATGACTCCAAAAGCCACCATGTCTTCATTGCATCATCTTCTAACATGCAAGTAATTTTTTTTTAAGAAAAAAGATCCACAGTGACTTCTACTGCATTCATTCATACATTTTCCTTCAGCTTAGCCATTTTAGTAATCAGGGGTCGCCACATCGGAATGCACCGACAAGTTATCCAGCATATGTTTTACACAGCGGATGCCCTTTCAGCTGCAACCCAACACTAGGAAACACCCGTACATTCTTGCACACGCTCACATACACTTTGGCCAATTTAGCTTATTCAATTCACCTATATCACATATCTTTGGACTGTAGGGCAAGCACCCAGAGGAAACCCACGCAAACACAGAGAGAACATGCAAACTCCACACAGAAATGCCAACTGACCCAGCCAGGGCTCGCACCAGCGCCCTTCTTGTTGTCAGGCGATTGTGCTACCCACTGCGCCACCGTGCTGCCAAATGTTATTGAAGGTGCACATTTGATCAGTTCTTGGTCTCCCTGGGAACCAAACCCACAACCCCAGCACTGCTAGTACCTAAGTGAGTAACAGAAAGGCATCAGTTACTTGCAGTTAACTGCATTTTTTCATTTTGTTTTTTTACAGCACTGTGTGGATATAAAAATCTTTGCTACGTCCAACTCAAATTGAAACAATCATGTTTTGTAAGAGTTAAAGAAGGCTCAGGTACTTGGGAAATTACCTATTCATGTGTAATTTCTGGAAAACTAGAAAATATAAAAACATAAATCCTAGACAGTAAATTTACACTTCTGGTCAAAGTTTGGGGTCAGTTTTTTTAATTATTAATTCTATTTAATAATTGTAATAAAATTATTCTGTTCATCAAGGTGGCATTTATTACATGTAAAACCTTTGAAAATTGTTAAATACTTATTTATTAAATATTTATTTATTACTTATTGTGTGTAGTTTCAAATGAAATTATTACACAAGTCATTATTGCTTTTATTAGGGATGGGCAATACCACCATTTTTGATTGAGATACGATATCGATACTTTTATTTAACATTTTTACGATACCGATACAATGCCACTTTTGCCACAATTAATGTGATTTTTTAAAATAATGTTATTTAAAAAAAAGATTATTACTTGTTAAAAATATACAGCCTCCCTGAATAATTAGCCCCCCTGTTTATTTTTCCCCCAAATTCTGTTTAACGGAGAGAAGATTTTTTTCAACACATTTCTAAACATAATAGTTTTATTAACTGATTTCTAATAACTGATTTCTTTTATCTTTGCCATGATGACAGTAATTAATATTTTACTAAATATTTTTCAAGACACTTTTATACAGCTTAGTTACATTTAAAGGCTTAACTAGGTTAATTAGGTTAACTAGGCAGGTTAGGGTAATTAGGCAAGTTATTGTATAACGATGGTTTGTTCTGTAGACTATCGAAAAAAAATAGCTAAAAGGGGCTAATAATTTTGACCTTAAAATGGTGTTTAAAAAATTAAAAAGTGCTTTTATTCTAGCTGAAATAAAACAAATAAGACTTTCTCCAGAAGAAAAAATATTATCAGACATACTGTGAAACTTTCCTTGCTCTGTTAAACATCATTAGTGAAATATAGGGAAAAAAAAAAAAAATCAAAGGGGGGCTAATAATTCTGACTTTACATTGTACTGTACATTCACACACGCACACGTTGCATATAAACACTGCACACACACACACACACACACACACACGCACACACACGCACGCACGCACGCACGCACGCACGCACGCACGCACGCACGCACGCACGCACGCACGCACGCACGCACGCACACACACACACACACACACACACACACAGAGTATGCATGGTGTGTTGTCTGTGAGTGTTTAATAAGGTTGCTTGTATTGTTGCTGTGTATGAATTTCTTATCACAAATATTGCAGTGCAATATTTTTTTCTGCTGATGAGAAGTAGTATCACACCATGCTACATTTCCTCTCTGCCAATATCGTTCTGTAATGTGGAAGTGTGCAACTTGCGTGTGTTGAGTACACAAGTTAGCTGAAAGGCACATGATAGCTCATGTTCTGCCACAGATTGATTAGTGTAACATCCTATGTACAAGGCGTCACCGACCATCCTGTACACAGCGCTAACATTATGTTAAATACAGAAATTATTCAAACATATATACTTTTAAAAAAATTTCGATACCAAAATAAAAGCTTTTGAGTATCGAGTATCGATATATCAATACTCCAGCATTGATGTGCACATCCCTAGCTTTTATTACTATTACCATTAATAATAATATATAATAGTAATAATAACAATAATTAATATTAGAGTGATTTCTGAAGGATCATGTGACAGTTATTTTATAGTGCAGTAACATTTCACAATTTTACACTATTTAATGTATTTTTGATTAAATAAATACAGCTTTAGTAAGCAGGATAAGCTTAATTTAAAACATTTAAAAATCCCACTGACCCCAAACTTTTGACCGGTAGGGTATGAGACTTCAAGACGTAAATGTACTAAATTCAAAGCTCTTCTGGGAGCAATATACAATTTATAACATGCATTTGTTCATATATCACACATCATTTATATTTATTTTTTACATAAACCTTTATGAAGTTTGTTCTTTTCACAGACAACCAGCCTCCTGGATTAAATCCTAATGAGCTTGTTTACATGACCTCAGATTTGACGTGGCTGTCTCTGTACTCAGTTCCTAATATTCAGCCTTCAAAACTTAGCAGGAAAGTTATTAATGTCATTGTTTCTCGAAAATGTTTGACTTTTTCTAAAGCCTTTTTATAATCTGTTTTATGAGATATATGGACATGATTGTCTTGTGCGTATTCTGGTTGCCGCCATAATGTGTCTTTCACTTGCATGTAAATTTCTGGAAGAAATACAAGTCTGAATTAATGAATTTAGGTAAAGGGTTGCAGAACTAGTGGCTGTTTTGTAAGTAAACATCACCTTGGATATATTGCAAGTGCTATCAGTAACAGATGAACAGTGTGTTCTCCTCTGGCTCGTTTAAACTCTTGCTGTTGCATTCTGGAGTTTTAGAGCAATATATGGCCCACAAGCCGTTGTTTGCGTTTACAGAGTTAGAGATGATTGGAATTATTGGTTGGAAAGCCTACCCAGAGAACACAGCAATAGTTTAGCCTGGACAGAATGTCCTAACCATACCTGCCATCACTCTTGTTTTTCCTGGCAGTCACCCGTATTTCACAATCATCTTCCGCCACCCTCCCGTTTTGTTATTTTTCCTGAAAAACTCCCGTATTTTCAGAAGAACGATAAGGATTTTTTATATTAAATTAATGTAATGTATTGTCTATTGGAGCGGCACTGTTACTCAGTGGTTAGCATGGTTGACTCGCCATTGTTTTTGATCTTCTCTTGTGGAGTTTGCATGTTCTCCTATATTTGCATCGGTTTTCTCCACATACCAAATACATGCAATATAGGTTAATTGAATTAACTTAATTGGCCGTAGTGTGAGAATGAGACTGTTTGGGTGTTTTCCAGTTCCGAGGGGTTGTACTCTCAACACTAGCTTGTCGCTGGAAGGGCATCTGCTGTGTAAAACAATTGCCAGGGTAATTGGCTGTTCATTATTCTGTTGTGATCCCTGATAAAGTAGGGAATAATGCATTCTGTGACAGTGGTAGCAGAGAAGGAAGACAAGTTTCGCATGTCGCTGGATTGCAAAGTTCAAGCTTGGTAAACTCTGACCTGCGTAATCGCATCACGTGAATGCGTGAGACATGTACATGGTTTCCGCTATATTCATTCTTCCATGGCATGGCACCACACCAAAATTGATCCCGCCACGGCTACATTACAGCTTCTCATTCAAAACATTCAGTCGTGTTTTTTTTTTTTTTTTTTAAATAGCGGGTTATAAATCGCACCAAAACGTATTAAAAGATGAGTGAATTATAACAGCGCAAACTTTTCTGTAACTGTAGTAGTGCTGTGCGCTATTTGTTTAACTCTTTAAGGTGGCATGCTGACTGACTGACTGACAGGTGGCGTGATGCGAGCAAACACGACGTATAGCTGTTTCACTTTACTTCAGGATGCATTAACGCCATTCTGTAGGTCTGTTGGTGACATTCATAAATATTCCTAGCCAATCTAATAAATGTTGGAGACATACTTGTTACATAAACACAGTAAATCGCACTTCAGATGCGTTTTTTTTAGAGAGCACAAGAAGATCTGCACTTGAGCAGCATATATTTGAGGGGGCGTGCAAGAAGTTTTGTTTAATACTGTTTAATAATTTTACTGTTTAATAATTGTGCACAATACATACATGTAAATGTGTAACTAAAAAACATATACAGCTGATTTAATTGTTTATAAATCACACAAATAGAGGATTATTTATAACAACATTGGAATTGTGACAAAATACTGTGTTTCATATTTACATTCTGTGTGGTTCCTTTCTACAGTACTTTTTGTTGTGTTACTATTTAAGTGTGTTCCTTTTTTGCTCTGACAATGTAGCTATGCTTTCTATGATTCTGTTTACTTTGTTATTTGCACAACAGCACAGTAGTGCTGCACTGAAAAAAGTTCACAATTTATTTGTGTTGAATTTAAACAAACAAATTAAATGTAACAATGTTCAACTTAATTTGTTTGTTTAAATTCAGCCCAAATAAATTGTTTACAACCACTTAACATAAAAAAATTGAGTAAATCCAAGGAATCATCTTTGAATTAATTTTTTTCTGTGTGTGTATAGTGTTAAGCAGGAAAAACCCCTGTACTGTATTTATTTATCAAAGATTTTGTGCAGCTGTTATTTTTTGTGCAGCTGTTTATTTGTAAACAGGGAGGGAAACCCCTGTGTTTGAATTATATTTTGCTCAAAAAATGTTTAATAAAGTTTTAACTTATCGTATCAGATATATATCGTATACCGTCATTCCTCCTAAAAATATAGGGATATGATTTTTTTGCCCATATCGCAGCACTATTTAACAGAATTTCGCATGCTCAAACTCTTGTGTGACTGCAGCATAACAATTTTCTACAATGTTTGTAGTGCCTTGGTTTTCCATTCATCGTGTGTAACGGAAAGTCTGGGGTCTTCTTCGGTTCTGACAAATTTAAGCTAATGGCGTATTTCCTTATGACTAAAAACCAAACTCAATACAAAATGGCACTCTAAATCTTTGTGGTTTCTTCTAAAGTCCCTCATATACTCAAAACAGCAAATGAAGTGAAATTAACAAATCCAGACAAAACAAATGTTCATTTGGAGTTTGTTTAAGATCACCAGTTTAAAACAGCTCACCTAAGCTAACTTTCTGGGGGAGTTTATTATGGCTCCTAAACACCTTTGAGCTACCGGTGGGTGTGTTCTGAAATTCTCCCTTTATTGACACCCGATTAATTCATTTCTCATATCCATGGAGGTCATACAGAAGAACAACAAGCAACATGACTACACTATAGGGTTGAGTAGCAGAGCTGGTCCAGATGTATCCGCACCTGTATGATTGTTCTCAGAAAGATTTTAAAGACAAGGAGGGGGTCACACACCAGACCCACATACTTTTAAGTTCTAAACATTGTTTTCTATGAGTGCACACACACAGCAGTGGCACCATTTGGTGTCTGTCTGTGGCAAATAGAAAACAATGTAGAGACGTGGCGTGCTGAGGTGTGCTTCTCATCTCAGATGCAGAGGCATTGTGTCAGCGCATTTGTTGGTGCAGTAAACAAAAACCATGTTACCTATCAACACAAATTCTATAACTTTTTCTGTTACCAGTTTTGAAATCACAAGAATAAATTAAATGTTTAAATATATTCAAATAATTTTTTTTTGAAAATTTAGATCAAATAAATGGCAGCTTGCTGAACAGAAGAAACATCTTTAAAACATAAAATTAAAATAAAAAACTGTTGTCGGTCTCAATTTGCTTCCAAATGAACTCTCCTGATATTTGGATTCAACATGGACAAAAGACATCACAACAAACCACATAACAGAATTTCTCAAGATGTGCCCATGAACAGGGCAGAATACTTAAGCATAATGTACATGAGTTTTCTCATCATAATTACAGCATTGGACAGTAATGAACAATACAGGCATCAAAAACTCATATCCTGCTGCAGATCTTTGTTTGCGTGAGACAGAGAAATTACTGACATGGTTTTGATCACTTTTCACATTTTATAAGGTTTTGGAAGTTGTCAACTCAAACAAATACCAACCATAATAGCCAAACACACGCCATAGTTTTTGATGTTCTAATGGTGGACAAAGTATACAAATCAAAGTTTCAAACACCTGAATGAATGGACAGATATCCTTATAACACAAACACACAATAAAAAGTAAGAAAGAAAGTAAGATGCATGTCTATGTAAACTAACAATCTAAATTTTTCTGCTAGTCATTTCTGCTTGCCAAATGTATATTTATTTAATCAAAAATAAAGTAAAAAGAGTATTACTGTAAAATCTCATTCCAAATCAAAATAAGCAACTAGATTAAAATGTTACAATTTATTCGAAATGTATATTTTGTTTATCACATCGAAGATTAATATAGCTGGAATATACCGGTGGACATATTGCATATTGAATCAATCATACTAACCACTGAGCAAAAGTGCTGCCCCAATATACAATACATTACATTAGAATAAAATAAATATCATTATCCTCCTCCCACAACAGCTAGAATCCTCCAGGATAAGAAGACCCTTCCTATAAGGACATTCTACACAGCTCATTCTGTCCTGGCTGAACTATTGCAGTGCTCTCTAGTATTTAAACCCCCCATGTATTTTGGTTCTATGCTGTCTATAGGGGCTGGCAGTGGCACTATAAAACAGCCTGACAAACCATCAACATCACACCAAATAAGAGGAGAACGACAGCAAGGTAAGTTCAAGATATTCATGTAAATACTGCTACCATACTGTAACTGTAAGTTAATCTGGAGCTGCAGCACACCAGAAAGTGTTTATTTTTCTTTTTAAAGGACATTTACATGTGCATTCTTGACTGCTCTTGGTCGAGTAACTTTAGTAGCATTATAAAAATAAACATAATTCACTCAGGAAAAACTAAGCTTTTATTTTGAATTGGATTATTCACTATAATGTAGTATTTCTGGCCCATTAAATCTATTTGTTTATATCTTTTTACCCCGTTAACCTTCTATCTTCGGAATACACACACTGTACATATTGTTGTTTTAAAGTATTTTCCAATGTACTCAACAATTTTGTACTGCATATGCACTTTACAGCAGGGGTTTTCAAACTATCAAACAGCACTTACTAAGGAGGGTGCGAGACATTGAGGCATGGACTCGAGTAAATTATGATGACGATTTTTATGTGCTCACTAGAGTGAATTTGATTAACGTTAGCTTCACATCTAACTATCAGGCACATATAGAGTTAATGCGTTCGAGTAAAATATATGCAAATAAAATGGACCGGTTGCTTTTTAAAATGAATGACGGTAAATGAATGAAAGTCAAACTGGTGTTACACCGTCTGACAAACAAGTGCCATTTTGAATCAAATCAGCAGGATGCCCTTCTAGATCTTTCACTAACTTTAAAGACATACTGACTTAGTTTACATGCACATAAGTAATGTAGTTATTTGCCTTAATATACAATAATGTAATTAAGTTGTTTACGTGAACTGCTTTCATGTAAGAGTTTTCTGTAATTTTGGGTGACTTTAACTGCAGTTCGGCAGTTTCACCTTTACTCATGAACATTTATGCCCCCGTGATAAACTGGGGTATTTGATGCAAATAGGGAGTAAAGACTGGTGGAAGTATTACGGAATTTAGTAACGCACGGCAAATGGCAAATGTGCATGTGTGTGTGTGTGTGTCTGCGGAGGTTGAGAGGGGACACGACTGAAATTTGCATGTGTCCTAAAAGTTTGAAAACCCCTGCTTTACAGTATGTTACTAAGGATGTACAATGCATTCTGGGAAATGATAAGCTGGATATAAGTTGATGATAATGTTTATTTTGATAAATAAACAATACGTAACAACAGATTGCTTTGTAATGCCTGTACAAATTAGTGATGCTTTAAGACAGATCAGAATACAGCTATTATGTATAAATCACACAAATAGGCTACCTCAACAGAAACCTTTCCAGCATAATTCTTTTGTTGTTAAGAAATTTTGTTGTAACTAGCATGTTGTTAGCATGAACTAGCATGTTGCTAGTATGTTTATAGTATGAATTAGCATGTTGCTATTATGATTAGTATGTTTGTTAGTATATTGTTGATATGGATTGGTATTTTGTTATGTTTCTAGTATGATTAGTATGTTAGCATGCCGTTAGTATGTTTCTAGTATGGATTAGTATGTTGTGAGTATGGATTGGTATGTTGTTAGTATGTCCAATGCAAAGTCAATGGCAGTTTTTTTTACAATAGAAGTCTATAGGACAGTTGCTAAGGTGCCGTAAGTGGTTGCTAGGGTGTGGCTAGTAAGTTAAAAGGTCATCAGTGATTGGCAGATTAATAGTCTGAGTTAAATGAGCCCAACCTTAAGTTTGTATGACAGTCTGGTGGAAAGTTATGAGGTCATAAATTTTGGTCTAATGTTAAGTCAATGGGACTTTTCCGAATTTTCCGGGTGAGTTTTTACGGAAAACTGTAAGTCGGATCAGTTGGAAAGATATAGCAACCGGAGTCAGACCAGTCTGGAGGTTTAGTGTGAGTTTGGTGGTTGTAGTACGAACGCTCTAGGAGGAGATGCATATAGAAATTAGTCTCAGAAGAAGAAGACAGAAGAATAATAATTTTATGTAGTATAACAGTATGTTATAGTAATTAGTGCAATACTGTGCTTCGACTTGGTAAAACACATAAAGTGCTGTATTTAATTTTACAGTATGCTAATTACTAAAGTAGTACAGTAATTTGTCATTTCTTTTTATTTTCAGTCATTTTTTAATGCGTTTATTTATGTATGTACCAACTGTGTAGTATCATGCCATTATGCCTGTAAATGCCATAAGATATTCATAAATTGTAGCCCATAATTATGTTCATAGTCCCGGCTGGGTGAGTTGGTATTTCTGTGTCGAGTTTGCATGTTCTCCCTATGTTCGTGTGGGTTTATAAAAACACACATTACAGACAAATTTAGCCTACCCAATTCACCTGTACCACATGTCTTTGGACTTGTGGGGGAAACCGGAGCACCCAGAGGAAACCCACACCAACACGGGGAGAACATGCAAACTCCACACACAAACGCCAACTGACTCAGCCGAGGCTCGAACCAGCGACCTTCTTGCTGTGAGGCGAACGTGCTACGCACTGCGCCACTGTGCAGTCCGGTATAGGTGAATTGGGTTAGCTAAATTGGCCGTAGTGTATGTGTGTGATTGAGTGTGTATGGATGTTTCCCAGTGATGGGTTGCAGCTGAAAGGGCATCTGCGGTGTAAAACATATGCTGGATAAGTTGACGGTTCATTTCGCTGTGGCGACCCCAGATTAATAAAGGGATTAAGCCGAAAAGAAAATGAATGTATGAATGAAATAATTATGTTCATTGTGGTTATATTACAGATGTCCAGTTCCAGAAAAGTGGTTGAATTGTTCTATGATGTTGTTTCTCCTTATTCCTGGCTGGCATTTGAGGTCTGTCATTTTATTTTATTTTTTGTCCTTTTTTTTGTCTTTAAGTTGTCAGTTGCCATGCTATCAGTACCAATATGATTGATTTTCTGTGGTTAGGTGCTGTGTCGCTACAAAAATGTTTGGAACATTGACCTCAAATTTAAACCATCATTTTTAGGAGGAGTTTTTCACGGTTCAGGTAATGGAGCTTTTTTATTTATTTTTTGCTAATTCCTGACTAAATCAAATTTAAAAAACAAGTTAAGCATTCCTTTAAAAATGTACCTTAAAACAGGGTAGGAGTTGATCTGTTTTAATGTGTACTAATTATAAATCAGGCCTTTCTGGTAGCAAATAACGTTGTAACAGCTACACCATAATTCAGCTACACATAACCTGTATTTTGTTTTTATTAATGAAGAAATGAAAACTTTCAATCCAGTTTGTTTTACTTCTAGGTAACACTGAACCTGGAATGGTCGACAATAAGCTACATTATATGATTACAGATCTGAAACTGATGTCTGAGTACTATGGGGTCCCTGTGAATCCACCTTCACCTTGTAAGAAAGGTATTCAAACCACTGTTTTTCTTTATAATGATGCCAATGGCCTCAGGCACAATGAAAAGCAATGTACAGTCAAACCAAAATCTACAGTATATCACAGTTTATTCATTATCATTTCGAAAATGGTAATAAAATATGACTAATTCATTGTGTCAGAACAAATTCATCTCAATAATATCACATAATTTTGTTTACAATCTAAAATAATTACAAACAAAATAATTCCAAATACTGCTGGTATGACAAGATGCGCACAGCTGTCAATACTTTGTTGGTTCACTTTTAGCCTCAATGACAGGCTGTATAGGCTCTGCTGTCAACCATTTTCATACAAACCTGAGCTCTAATATTTTTTCCCAGACTTACTGGAGCAGTTTCTTCACTTCATATTGCTTTTTAGTCCACTGTTTGAAATTTTGGATATGATGTCAAAAGTTTACTTTATTTTGCTATTCTCACTTACATAAATGAACTAGGGCTGGGCAATTAATCGAAAAGTAATAGAAATCGACATTCAGAACCTATAATTGATCAAATCTTTCCAGGAAGATTTTTTAAAATTACTTTTCCTACGTGTCACGTGACCCTGTTCTGTTAAATGCTGTGGTTGATTTCTACTTCTGCGGCCACTTTGCAGCCACATCTGATCTCTGGTCAAGTAGGACGATAGTCCAATTCCAGCCTTACTTTGCACTACATTGACGATGATTGGAAGCTGCGCCAGAAATGCCTTTAGACGACATATAAAACTTGTCAGTAAACTATGAGGACAAAAAAAAAATGTAATAAATAAATTAAAAAATCATTCATTAATTGTAAATTACTAAATTAACTAAAATGTTAAATTAATCAAGATTTAGATTTTAGGCCAAATCGCCCAGCCATGAAATAAACTAGAGTGTCCTACAGCCTAAAAAAAAAAACCCTAATACTTCTGGTGTGTGAAATTTTTGAAAAGATTGCATGAAATGAATTTTCTTAGTGCATGTTATAGATCTTATTCTGAACATTCATTTATTCACTTGCCTTCGGCTTAGTCCCTTTATTTATCAGGGATCACCACAGCGCAATGAGCCGCCAACATATCGAGCATATGTTTTATGCAGTGGATGTCCTTCCAGCTGCAACCCTGTACTGGGAAACATCTATACACACTCATTCACACACATACACTAAAGCCAATTTAGTTTATTCAATTCACCTATACTGCATGTCTTTGGACTGTGGGGGAAACCAGAGCACCCAGAGAGAAACCCCGCCAAGATAGGGAGAACATGCAAACTCCACAAAGAAATGCCAACTGACCAAGCTGGGACTCAAACCAGCAACCTTCTTGCTGTGAGGTGACAGTGCTAACCACTGAGCGACCATGTCGCCCCTTATTATGAACAGTTAATTTTAAAAAATGGCCTTGTTATGTAACATTTTTGACTTTTTCATTTTATTTTATCATGTTGGCTGGGTTAATGGAAGCTTACATTTTGTCAAAAAGGTTTTTATAGAAATCATCATTTTCCTATCTATTTTTAAAGTCTATTTTAAACTAGTTAAAAAATATTAATCAAAGTTTTTTTCTCACATTTTTTCCATCAGATACTTTGCCTGCAATGCGCTTTGTGACTGCTATAGCGGAGAAAAACCAAGAGGAAAATGTCCTGTTGGAGAAGGTTTCTAGAGAGCTCTGGAAACGAATGTGGCAAAAGCATCAGGACATTACCCAGCCTTTCTCACTCACTGAGGTATCCTAAACATAGCAATAAGAAATTACAATGAAAAAATAAAAAATAAATAAAAATAAATCACTAAATAGTATTTATTTACATAATGCTTTTTCAATTATTATCAGTGCTGTCAATTAGTTCAATAGAATTAGTTAATTAATAACCTTTTCAGCTATTTGACTATGAAGAATATTTTACTCAACAACTAACAACTTTTACTCTTTTTAATTTTATGAATAAATGCATATACCCAGGCTCGCGCAGTGGGTAGCGCTGTCACCTCACAGCAAGAAGGTTGCTGGTTCAAGCCTCAGCTGGGTCCATTGGCGTTTCTGTGTGGAGTTTGCATGTGCTCCCCATGTTGGCGTGGGTTTCCTCCGGGTGTTCTGGTTTCCCCCATAGTCCAAAGACATGCACTATAGGTAAATTGAATAAACTAAATTGTCCGTAGTGTGTGTAAATGAGAGTGTATGGGTGTTTCCCAGTAATGGGTTGCAGCGAGAAGGGCATCCGCTGCGTAAAACATATGCTGGATAAGTTGGTGGTTCATTCCGCTGTGGTGACCCCAGATTAATAAAGGGACTAAGCTGAAAAGAAATGAATGAATGTGTATACTCTTTATTCAACCAGAATTCATTGCTGCTTCAAAGAGCCCATATTATACATGAAATAGGGTCATATTTAGGTTGTAAGGGTCTCCAACAACAGTCTAATATGCATGCAAGGTCATAAAACACTTTTATGGTCTTATAATCTGCATTTATTTTTACCTAATTATCCCAACGACTCCCATATGAATCGTTCAGCGATTCATTTGTTCCCAACCCCCTCCTCAGCGCGAAGCTAATCTGCGCTGATTGGACCGATGACAGCCTGCTGCGATTGGTCGACAGTGACAGGCTTCAGCACGAGACAGAGTGAAATGCCCAGCTGGTAATTAACTATATAAAAGTAGTCACAGTGCACACGCGCTTTATAGTGTAAGGCTTTTTTCACACACACACACACACACACACACACACACAACCCTCCTCAGAAGAACTGGGGAGATTGACGCGAGTCTCCTATAGCCTCTCCCTCTCTCACACACACACACAACGCTCCTCAGAAGAACTAGGGAAAGCGACGCGAGTCTCTCTCTCTCTCTCTCTCTCACACACACACACACACACAACGCTCCTCAGAAAAACTAGGGAAAGCGACGCGAGTCTCTCTCTCTCTCTCTCTCTCTCTCTCTCTCTCTCTCTCTCTCTCACACACACACACACAACGCTCCTCAGAAGAACTAGGGAAAGCGACGCGAGTCTCCTGTCTCCTAGCCCCTAGGCGTCACAAACTCGACCTGTTCTTTTTCTCTCTCTACTAAAGAGTAACCGCGTGTACTGTACCAGGTTAACAAGTAACAAAACACAATAAATACATAATTTGCAAGTTAAACGAGACAACAATTTTAATCGCACTTACTTACACTAGTGAATAAACCTCAACCACTGACTCTTCACAGTTCACAACTCATCTTTGGGTAGAGACTGTCAATATTATGACTTCATTCAACCGGCGGCGTCTGTGTGTGTGTGTCTAGTGTTTTTTCTGTGTTAGTGGGCGGGGCCGCAGGTTTCAAATCTCCCTGGTTTGCGCGTGTAACTACTGGCGAGGCTTGTGTTTCGTGGCTGCGTCATCGCGAAACACCTAATGACTCGTTATCATGACGACTCGTTTGAAGCACTATGAGTCGACTCTTTTATAGATGAATCAATAGTTTTAAACACTGTACACTTACAGATTTAAGCCTTAGCTGGATATTTCACTTCACTTAGAGCTGTGTTACACACTACATGGAAGGGCATTTTCAAAAACCCATAATATGGGCTCTTTCAAAGGAAAAAAATATAGCCGTCTACTGTCTACATATGTTTAAATGAATAAATATGATTTTCTGCATTAGGGTCCTGCCTCCGCTCTCTACAAAACATTACATATATGTTCAATGCAACTAAAATACTTAAGCAATCACATGGGGTTTTGGAATTGGTAACTTGTAATAGAAGCATTTTCGCTGTTATATACTG